>NW_015386406.1:855500-865789 GCF_001527695.2 Protobothrops mucrosquamatus | reverse complement strand
GCTGCATTAACAGAGGGATAGAATCAAGATCACGTGAAGTATTAATACCACTTTACAATGCCTTGGTAAGGCCACACTTGGAATACTGCATCCAGTTTTGGTCACCACGATGTAAAAAAGATGTTGAGACTCTAGAAAGAGTACAGAGAAGAGCAACAAAGATGATTAGGGGACTGGAGGCTAAAGCATATAAGGAAAGCCTGCTGGAATTGGGTATGTCTAGTTTAATGAAGAGAAGGACGAGGGAGGACATGATAGCAGTATTCCAATATCTCAGGGGCTGCCACAAAGAAGAGGGAGTCAAGCTATTTTCCAAGGCACCTGAAGGCAGGATAAGAAGCAACGGATGGAAACTAATCAAGGAGAGAAGCAACCTAGAACTAAGGAGAAACTTCCTGACAGTTAGAACAATTAACCAGTGGAACAACCTACCTCCAGAAGCGGTGAATGCTCCAACACTGGAAGTTTTTAAGAAGAGACTGAACAGCCATTTGTCTGAAATGGTATAGGGTTTCCTGCCTGAGCGGGGGGTTGGACTAGATGACCTCCAAGGTCCCTTCCAACTTTTATTATTATTATTTCAGATTTGACTGGCCATGTTGAATAGGGACATGTGTTATCTGAGAAATCTGTGAATATAAATTTATATTACTATGGTGTTACTTTTTAAATTTCAATCAGCATATTCTGTTATCAACATGGTTCGATCATGGTTGGGTATCTTACTGTTTAAAAAAATATGTTCCTGCAGATATTTTTTTTGTCCTTTATAGGAATCCATAAAGGTCACAGCAGCATGAAATCTGCTCTAATTCAACCTAGCTGCTAATCATATAAAGAACAAAGAAAGTGCAACTGAACATGGAGTAAAGTTCATTTGGCACCTGTTTTCACCATCTCAAATTGTTTTTGTTCTCATAGGATTTTACACCTCTTAATTTAATTTGTGACTGGTCCTCTCTCATTCCAGCTGTCCAATGTTATAAAGCATCCACTCCTGCCTGTATTATCAAGAGTATTGCAGGTTCCAACCAGTGAGCCAAGAAATTCAAAAGTATTAACGCAGAGCATGCAATCCAATTGTATTTATCTTTCCTACTTGATGGTGATTCAATTCCCAACCTGAAACAGAACTAATGTATTTTAATCCAGCTGCCAATTTTCCTATTGTAACAAAAGAAACTACAG
The DNA here is from genome assembly GCF_001527695.2 of Protobothrops mucrosquamatus. NCBI lineage: Eukaryota > Metazoa > Chordata > Lepidosauria > Squamata > Viperidae > Protobothrops > Protobothrops mucrosquamatus. The sequence continues at coordinate 864,601 of NW_015386406.1, read as the reverse complement.
TATATATAAACTTGAAATGCAAAATTATCTTTCTGGTTTTGTAGAAAATAATAATGCTTTGGTGGTGCTTTTAACATCTTGACTATATATCTGTTTACTCAGAAAAAATTTAACTGCAGTGCTTGTTCAGCCATCTATCTCATATAATGATTCTATATGAATCACTGCAGTCTATAAAGCCAGTCTCCTTTCCCCCATGTACTATTAGTCTAAATTTCAAACAAAGGAATTTAGTGTAAGTATTGAAATTCTAGTGATAGTTGGACACTAATTCATGCAATACAAGCAGCCTTCTCCGATTTGGAATTCTGGTCTCTTGTGACTACAGCTATATAATGCCTAGGCAGTATGAACAAATTATGTGATGACAATACAAAATATCTATAATTCTGTAAATTTCAGTTCCCAAACCTCTGAAGGAAAGCCAGTTGAAGAATGCCATCTGAAAGAATTGAACTGTAGTTATTTTCTCAAGTGTCACAATTTAAAAATTTAAAATAGGATTTATGTAGATTTTAATAATATACTTTTTATAAAAGTATATTAGATTCAAAATCACACAGGTGAGAGCATTGGTTTAGCTATCTCTACATTATCTATTAAAGGTTCTGAAGAATCAAAAGTTTTCAGTCTTCTGATATTTTCGTTGAACCTAATGAAGTTTTTGCTTAAATAATAAAAAATGGATTTCCATTGTTGAAAATGTTGGAAATGTTATTTTGATATGCAAAATGTGTTATATCACTCTTTAATAGTATTTAATATGGTGTCATAAGAATCTACTTTCCATTTAATATCAATTTAAACAATTGTTAGTGTATATGGTACTGTGATTTTTGTTTTCTGTTCTTGTCATTGATTATCTCTGTGGGGTTATAATTCTCCTCTCTTTTCTGGTACCTTTCTCAATAGTAGAAACTGTGAAAGGGATCTCGGAGTCCTAGTGGCAAATCACTTAAATATGAGCCAGCAGTGTGCTGCAGCTGCCAAAAAAAGCTAACACAGTACTAGGCTGCATTAACAGAGGGATAGAATCAAGATCATGTGAAGTGTTAATACCACTTTACAATTCCTTGGTAAGGCCACACTTGGAATACTGTTTTGGTCACCACGATGTAAAAAAGATGTTGAGACTCTAGAAAGAGTACAGAGAAGAGCAACAAAGATGATCAGGGGACTGGAGGCTAAGGAACGATTGCTGGAATTGGGTATGTCTAGTCTAATGAGGAGAAGGACAAGGGGTGACATGATAGCAGTGTTCCAATAACTCAGGGACTGCCACAAAGAAGAAGGAGTCAAGCTATTCTCCAAAACACCTGAAGACAGAACAAGAAGCAAGTGATGGAAACTAATCAAAGAGAAAAGCAACCTAGAACTAAGAAGAAATTTTCTGACAGTTAGAACAATTAATCAGTGGAACAACCTGCCTCAAGAAGCTGTGAATGCTCCAACACTGGATTTTTTTAATGAAAAGACTGGACAGCCATTTGTCTGAAATGGTATAGTGTTTCCTGCTTGAGCAGGGGGTTGGACTAGATGACCTTCAAGGTCCCTTCCAACTTTATTATTATTGTTAAGTCCGGAGAATAATGGCACTTGAGACGAAGCATCTCCAACAAGTCTTTATTGTTTGCTCCATTCTACGAACAACGACAACCCCAGAGGCGCGCAAGCCTCTATATATACTCTCCGATCCCCGGACAATTCCCACCAGTCACAAGGCAGTCCTTTCCCGCTTTGCGCATGCGCGCCAGGTCGGCGCCGGTCAGTCTGGTCCCGGGCAGCTTTTGCAAATGCCCGGGACTCTTGCAACTTCCCGCGCCTGCTTCTGCAGGCATGGGACACAACAATTATTATTTCAGATTTGACTGGCCATGTTGAATAGGGACATGTGTTATCTGAGAAATATTAGCTGAAATCTTCTCTCAACACCCAGTCATTCAAATCTGAGCATATATTTGAAGAATTAGCTACCGTATATTATTTTGATCCAAGTGATCTGATAGTTGACTTTTTACATGTTAGATATATGAAATTAAATGATTGTTACATAGAATTTGACCTAATTAAGCAAAACGCAGGAAAATCATATTCCAGTGTGAATATTTAAGAAAATAATGGGGAAGAAAATGAATTCTAGCTAGACCTCTTTGGAGTACATTGAAAAAGCAAAGTAATCAAAAATTCTAATTTACAAATAATAATTCTAAGGATGTCAAGGTGGCTAAGTTTGAGATAGCCAGAATGACCAGAAAAACGCAAGTTCAGATCATCACTTTCCTCGTGAAGTTTATTGGAGACTAAATCACTCTGAAGTTACAAGTAGTTGTCAGAAAAACAGACTGAACAACTCTGCATTCCTTTGAGGAAGGAACTGATAACTAATAAGTAGGAAAACAAACAATATATTTTTTCTGGCAATGATACAGAAAAAGTAGACCATGTTTTCCTCATGATGAGAGCTTTTTTTAAGTGATCAGTTTTTAGATATATAGGGATAGTGACAAAATAGATTACAGAAATGTGTGGTACTTTACATGACATTTTTGCTTTATTCATTCTTATGAAGGTGTTTTAATTGCTGCATATGTTGTCAATGTATGTTGGTATGATCTCATATGATAAAGAAATAAATAATAATACTTTGCAGTCCTACCTGCAACCCTGTATTTTTCTAGTGATCTCTTCTATCCATACATACCAGGCCGGACCCAGTTTAGTTTTTTAAGGATCAGCCTACCAGGGAATGGTTGAATTGATGTTTTTGGAGCCTGATTCTAGATCTGACAGGCAACCTTCTGTCATCTGTTTTCACTCTCTTGAATGGTGAAGTAAAAAAAAGACATCTGATCAATATAACTTAATGCATATTTGTTCTAGGTCTTGTACTCCTCTCAGTTAGATGGAAAAATTTTCCATTTAGTTTGAAAATTGAGGTACTCTTTTTCCAGTTATTTTTCACTAGGACTCTTTTACCTTCTACACAAAGTAATAACTAAACAGTTATTAGTATATGAAGCAATTGATGGAAATTAAACTTTAAGGGACCATTGTTAATAAAAATAATTCTTAATGAGTTAATGAAATAAAAGCAAACAGCTAAAACCGTAGTTCATGATATTTCTACCTAGTCAAGGACATGCAGAAATATTAAGTAAATGTTTAATTAAGAAGAAGATAACAAGGATTATTAGATTTACATAAATGAATGTAAACAAATAATAATAATAATAAATAACAAGTTTAAAAATGTGATAATTTACATTATATGACTATTAAATTTTATAATTTCAAACAAGAATTCTTCTCTAAGTCATTTTTATACATCATGGAATAAGTTGCTAAGTTATAAAATTTAAAATTTATAGAAATAAAACTAGAAAAAGATTTATTTCTCTTTATTTTTTTATTTGTTAGGTTTATAGATTAATTCAATTGTTGACAAATCTTAGCACAATACTAATATGAGCCTTTTAATGTTTCTATTCATTTAGATAGTTGGATTAGTTCTGTGGAATTTCATTTATTGTGAGAAAGTGAAAGAATGTGACAAGAAATTATTGGAGATTATCAGCTTTATGAAAAGGACATCTGGATACAATGACCATGCACAATAGCTATCTGATCATCTTCAGGCAAAGCCAATCAAAGCTTCAATGAAATCATTATAGGCTATTTCTTCCAGACTTTCAATTACCTTATATTGGCCCAGCATCAGTGAGATTGCAGCCATGTGATTTTGTCCTGAAAATCTTTAGCATATTTTATATTATTTATAGAGTATCTACTGGTTTCTGATAATCTTTGTAATTACCATCCAATTCTGTTCTCAGCAATATACAATCTAGAAAACAGTATTATTAACAGCTTTTCTACCATCTCTTCTTAATAAAAATACCGAGCACATTTTCTTCAGAAGCTGCCAAAATTATCACTATAGTAGAGAAAAATGGTGGCAGAACTTCTCTTGCTATTGCGGCCATGAGCAATTTAAAAATATTTACAACACAATATAATCACTAGTTTCTGGTTCCAATAGGAGCAATTAGCACGACAAATAAAGAGTTACCAGGATGCAAATTGCAGATATTTCTGTGATTATGCTGATACCCACCTTACTAAAGAGCCATCTGAGAAATCTTTCTTGAGAAAACGTCTATAAATAATGACTTTATTTCTTTTCCTTCTTAAGAATGAGTGTCTGCCTGTCTGTCTATATTTGTCTATATTTGTCAAATAGCTCTATTGGATTTAACTAAGACTGAACAAGAAGAAACTATATATTTTAAAGAAAGAGTAGAATAATGTATTGTCCAGTTTTTTTCAGAGTACCACATACAGTAAAACTTCCATAGTTGACCAGCTCCTACATTGATCATCTCCCTAAGTTGACCTAATTTTCATAGACCAGCTATACACTATATGTATACAATAGAAAGCCAACCTTTCTATATTGACCATCTCTGTAAGTTGTATCTTGACCACCTGGAACTTGGCACATGGCATTAATTTACGCTCTATAACCTGACCAGTTGAGTCCAGTCTGCACCAAGGGCAAGAAAAGTGAAATTCAGAATTGGAAGCAATGAATTTCTTTCAAGAAATATATTAAAGAATACAATATTTTTGACTTTGATTCAGCAGTTTAACTATGATAATTATGGATTCAATTTGTAATACAAATTGCACAAAGACTTTATTTTTTTCACTTTTTTTCCTTTTTCAGGGTCGATTAAAAAAAAGCCAATGGTAAAATGAAACAAATATACAACATAGACATATGTGAGCTGTTTTACTTGTTTTACCTTGCAGCGATCATCAAAGAAAAGCGCCAACAACAGAGTGCAATTTACAATGGATCTAATCATTGTGAAAGAAAGAAAACACAGTTTTAAAATGTAACAAACAATGTTTAGGTACAAATACAAAGCAGTCATATGAGAAAGAACAGGTTTTCCTTTTTGGTCTTTTCTCTATGCAAGCTGAATTGTGATGGCAAAAAGGAAGGAACTGAAAGAGCTGATCTTTTACATTTTCTAGAAAACAGTAGTCAAAGAAAGATGGCAGAACATTTTTGTATCAGCAAAATGACAGTAAGCAATATCCAAAAACATAGGGATGATTACCTGGAGAAATATAATAAATCAAGTGAACATTGACAATGGAAAAGGAGAAAAATTTTGCTGGATGAAGTCATGAAGCAATGTATGTTGGTTCAAACAAATGAGGACCATTAATGCCCGAATCTCTGGGCCAATGATTCAAGAAATTGCTAAAAAGTTTGCAAAGGAGCTTGGGGATATCAAATTTACAAGCATCAAGTGGTTGGCTTGAGAAATTTAAACTATGACACGAGATCTCCCAGAAAGTATTGGTTGGTGAATCTGATGGATTTCCAGTAGAGGTTTTTGAAGAGTTCATTGAAAAGTTTTGCCATTGGCTTCAAAGATAACAACATCTTTAACGCTGACGAGTGTGTACTTTTTTTCAAGGTAATGCCTGATGGGAGCCTCATTCTGAAGGGTGACAAATGGAAGAGTGGAAAACTTTCTAAAGAATGTTTCACAGTTCTGCTGTGCGCTAGCTTAACCGGAGAGAAATCAAAACCTTTGGGTATTAGTAAATTGGCAAAGCCAAGCTCATTCAGGAACCTACAGCCTAAGGACCTTCCTGTCACCTGGAAATCTAACAAATCTGCATGGATGACTGGTGGTGCCCTATTTGAGGAGTGTATAAGAAGTATTGACTGAGAAATGAAGAAGAAATTGTCCATTCTCCTTATAGTGGACAATTGTCCTAGCCATCTCCAAGTGAATCATCTTACAAACGTGAAACTGAAATTTTTGCCTCCACACATACTTTAAAAATTCAACCTCTTGACTAAGACATAATGAAACACTCAAAATACACTATCAAGCCTAGCTTCTGCAGTGTGTCATTACTAAAACACAAATCTATGGTCCATTTGCAGGAGCAAAATCATCCCTTGCATCAATTACTGCTCTGGAATAGTTCTGCTTGGAATAAGGTTCAGCCTGAAACAATACAGAAGTGCTTGAAGAAAGCTGGATTTGTTACAACCAAAGAACAAGATGTTGCAGCCCCACTAGACAGCCCACCTCCCATGGCGGAATTTCAGGGAATAGATTTTATTGCAATAGATGATGTGGCAATCTGCAATGAACCTGACCCAGAAGCAATTTTCCAATCAGTATTGACTGAAGTACAATCCAGCAGAAAAGTGCTAGAAGCAACTGATGAAGAAAAAGAATTAAATGAAGAATTAAGTAAGGAGGACCCAGAAATTGCAGATATTCTGATGAACATGATGTCAGTCATTTAATAATACAGTTAAAGTCATTTGCCATAGAAAAATGCCTAGATATGCTGAGTGGTATAGCCAGCATTGAGAGTGCTGTCTCCACTTACCTCCCTAAAAAAAATAAGAAACAGACTAAAATTGTCTCTTTTTTTCCAGAAAGAATGAAGAAACCATGAGAAAACAATACATACGTAAATGTATTGTTTGAATGATTTTCCTGTGTTTTTACTATGTGTGTTTCTGAATGACATTCTCTAATAAAAGCTGTACATTAAAATGAGGCACATGTACAGTTGTTTCATGTGTTGACCACTTTCCTGCAGTCTCTTGGGTGGTCAACTTTCAGAGGTTTTACTGTATATGGAGTTTGCAGCTGCATAAAACAATGTTCCAGGGTGATAAATAGTCTGAAATTTTTGTAATTCTCAGATAAGATGGCTTACTTTTTCCAATTGTTCATTGTTATTAATAAAATTTAACAGACATAGTATCTGTTAGTGATGCCAGATTTTGGAAGACATGTTTTCAGAAGTAGTTATCTTAATATTATGCAGCCAAATCAAAACAAGTTTAAGGCAATATAAGAATCAACAAATGTATGAACATTTCATGTTCATTTTAACACATATAAATAAGAAAGCTTAGTTTAAAACTACAACAAAATTATATAATGTACAATTATTTTATATATTTATCAACATCCATCTTTTTATGTTCTCTTGTTTATCTCTTATTTTGGAGATACATTTATTCTCCTCCAAAAATAAAATTGTTTCAAATGTTTAGTTGTGATTATTCTTTGTAAAGTCTATCATGTATGTATACATGTATGTGAGAGACAGCATATGCATCTTTCTCAGCTGCTTAAGTTTCCACAAACAATAATTGGATTTTGAGACAGAAATGATTGAAGTGTGACCTGGAATTTTTGCTTTGATCATTCAATACACCATTTAATGGGAAGAGCATTTGCAGATGTAAATTCCAGATGCTGATTTTTTGGTTACATCTTACCCTGAAGAGCACCTGCTAAGCGTTGAGTAATTATTTTGAAGTGACATGTTACACTGTTAAATGTATATATATATATACATTTATATATATGAATTGATAAGAGAAAATCAGAATCAAGTTTAATTAGAAACATTTCCATTGCATATTTAAGTTATGGGAAATATACAGTTAAATAAATTAATAATTGCTGGTCAATGACATTTCAAGCTCAGTAAGTTACAATAAAAGTATTTCAATGTTTCACTTTTGCTGTGTTAATTTATCCAGGTAGCATAGCATTGTCATTTAGGCATATCCTAAAAACACAGAGATTCTTTTTATTTAGTGTAAGCTAATAATATGGTATTCTTACTTCTAGAAAAAAAGTGGAGTATATATATTCATTTATTCAAAGGAAATTTGGAAAACATACTTTTGGGAAACAGTTCTATTTACTTGGTCTTAAATATTCCCTCACTTATTTCTAGAAATATACTGCAGTTCTTAGAAAATTTAAGTGAAGCCAGATACAATGATCAATTCTTTAAAAAATGATATACTTTAGGAATATAGTGATCAATTCCAGTTCCCACTGGGAGCGATCTGAAAGCCGCTGAGCACATATCTTCTTCTTGGTAGTTCATTTTTTTAAGCATACCTGGGTTTTAACTTTACTTTTTGAATCTTCTGTGTTACTTTGTTTTTTATCCTTAAGAGTTGATTGGTTGACTGAATGCTGATTTATTTTAATCACCTCATGAACTCTGCTTTTTCTTTCTTTTTCCTTTTGATTTATATTGTTGTTTTGAATAATTTTGGTCTCTCCATAAGGTATGTCCTTGGATAGTGAAAGTGCTTTTACTTGAGTTACATTTTTATTGGATATTCATTACAGGGATTTTTTTATTCTATCATTGTGTAAAATGATAAAATTTGAAGTTTATTTTTTTTAATCTTTCTTTTAATCTTGGATCAAAATATCTAGAAATAATCTTTCCTACTCTTCTGTCTTTTTTCTTGTTCTGCTTTGAGGAACTCTCTTATGTACTGCATTGAGCAACAATATATCAGATTAAAGACAAGAGAAGGAGGCTGACATTGAAAAAAGATTGTTTGGCAACATGCAATCCTTAACAGAAAGCTTTTTTAAAAAGTTTGATGAATTATAAAGGCTGTGGAAAATATTAAGAGGCAAGGAATATGATTTTAAAGTGGTAGATTCACTGGGAAATATGGACCCAGACTTGGAAATAACATAGTTGAATCCATATGCCTCCCTGAAGTTTGGAGGTCATCTAGTCCAACCCCCTGCTCAGGCAGGAAACCCTATACCATTTTGGACAAATGGCTGTCCAGTATCTTCTTAAAAACTTCCAGTGTTGGAGTATTCACCACTTCTGGAGGCAGGTTGTTCCACTGGTTAATTGTTCTAACTGTCAGGAAGTTTCTCATTAGTTCTAGATTGCTTCTCTTCTTGATTAGTTTCCATCCGTTGCTTCTTATCCTGCCTTCAGGTGCTTTGGAGAATAGCTTGACTCCCTCTTCTTCATTATTTATTTATTTATTTATTTATTTATTTATTTATTTATTTAATTTATATACCGCCCTTCTCCCGAAGGACTCAGGGCGGTGCACAGCATATTAAAACAAATAACAATAAAATACCAGAATAAAAACCCCTCTAAAACCAAATTAAAAGCCAAATATTAGTAGCTGTGTAATAATTAAAATTATATTAAAATCATCCCTAACTAAAATCCACCCTAGGTCAGGCCCGCTTGCTGGA
>NW_015386406.1:846907-855015 GCF_001527695.2 Protobothrops mucrosquamatus | reverse complement strand
CTCCCACTCCTAACTCACCGAGGCGCCGCAGCATGATACCGTGGTCTACAGTATCAAAAGCCGCTGAGAGGTCCAAAAGAACAAGGACAGAGGAGTAACCTCTGTCCCGGGCCCTCCAGAGATCATTGACCAACGCGACCAATGCCGTTTCCGTGCTGTGTCCCGGCCTGAAGCCCGACTGGTATGGGTCTAGATAGACCCATACCAGTGGGTGGAAGCGCCTGAGATATTGGAACACTGTCCCCCCTCGTCCTTCTCTTCAGTAAACTAGACATACCCATTTCCAGCAACCGTTCCTTATATGCTTTAGCCTCCAGTCCCCTAATCATCTTTTTTGCTCTTCTCTGTACTCTTTCTAGAGCAGGGGTAGTCAACCTTGGCTCTTTTATGACTCGTGGACTTCAACTCCCAGAATTCCTGAGCCAGGTAAGCTGGCTCAGGAATTCTGTGAATTGAAGTCCATGAGTCATAAAAGAGCCAAGGTTGACTACCCCTGTTCTAGAGTCTCAACATCTTTTTTACATTGTGGTGACCAAAACTGGATGCAGTATTCCAAGTGTGGCCTTACCCAGGCATTGTAAAGTGGTATTAACACTTCACATGATCTTGATTCTATCCCTCTGTTAATGCAGCCTAGCACTGTGTTGGCTTTTTTGGCAGCTGCAGCACACTGCTAGTCCTAGTGATTGTCCACTAGGACTCCGAGATCCCTCTCACAGTTACTACTATTGAGCAAGGTATCCCCCCATATAATAACTATATATTTGGTTTTTCTTGCCTAAATGTAGCACTTTACTTTTTTCACCATTGAATTTCATTTTGTTAGATAGCGCCCAGTGTTCAAGTCTGTCCAGTTCCTCCTGTATCTTAAGCCTATCTTCTGGAGTGTTGGCTATTCCTGCCAGCTTGGTGTTGTCTGCAAATTTGATGAGTTCCCCATCTATCTCCTCGTCCAAATCATTGATAAAGATGTTGAAGAGCACTGGGCCCAGAACAGAGCCCTGGGGCACCCCACTACACACTTCCCTCCATGTAGATGCGGTTCCATTGAGGACCACATGCTGAGTACGGCCGGTCAGCCAGCTACGAATCCATCTGGTGGTGATGCTGTCTAACCCACATTTTTCTATCTTATCAAGTAGTAGGTTGTGATCTACTTTATCAAATGCCTTACTGAAGTCCAAGTAAATTATATCCACAGCATTCCTCTGGTCCACTAATTTTGTCACTTGATCAAAGAATGCAATAAGATTTGTCTGGCATGATCTGTTTTTGACAAACCCAAGTTGGTTTTTAGTAATGACTTTGTTTGCCTCTCTAGGTGTTTGCTGATTCGTTGTTTGATTATCTTTTCCAGAATCTTCCCAGGTATTGAGGTCAGGCTGATAGATTTGTAGTTTCCTGGATCTGTTTTTTCCCCTTTTTTGAAGATGGGATCTACATCAGCTCTTTTCCAGTCCTCTGGTAGTTCCCCTCTTTTCTAGTCCTCTGGTATAACCCTAGGGATGTCTGGGTATCTTTCAGGATTCAAACAATACAAGGAAAAACTTCTATCACGTTCCTTTTTGCTTGCTCCCTTGCTCTCTGGCTTACTGGAACAACAGAAATGTTTTCCTAACCTTATACTGCCATCTAGTGATCAGCAAAGAAATCAACAAATTTGTAATGAGTTGCTGAATCATATAAATAAGCTAAATAATCCTATCTTTTCACCGCCACTTTTTTGAAAGTAAGTTGAGCTATGAGTATATGCTTCTTCTCCTCATCTACCTGAATGCAATAAGACATTCAAACAATCGCAACAATTTTGTTTTTGCAATATAGTGGTGGCAGTTTCCAGCTTTGGAGTTTACAAAATAGTCAATCAACCATCATCCTTACACAGCCTCTACTTCATGAATTATGATAAGCACATAATTGCATGGATATAATATGTAGATTATATTGTTGCCATACATGCATACAATGAATAGAATGCATACTATTGGTCACTGACACATTTGCAAAATACTGGACAACTGACACCCCTAACTAGGAGCGATGCAGACTTTTCCATGATTATAAACAGGCTGGTCATTTCAACGAGAAGATATACTTTCTACCCCATGTGCATATTTTCCAGGAACACCTGTTAACAAAAGTTTGAGTCAGCTGTTGTATACGTTGTCATATCCCAAACAAACAATTTGGAACATGTGTTTTTGTTTGCATACAAAAGGAATTGGAGGTAATTAAGACCTGGATTGTGTATTTGATTCAAGTGCTGGTATAATATCAGTTCTAATACAAATCTGAAGAACTGATGTTCTCTCCATAATAGTGAAGCAAATGAATTTATTTAACTTATTGATTAGATTTATTACTCACTGTAATCAAACAACTCTTGTTGGCTTATAAGATTATATGTAAGATTTGTTATTAAACTAACAAAATATATTAAAAACAGCTAAAATAACCATAATAATAATTCCAATAAATAAATAGATGGAAATAATCACAACCCACATGTTCTTTCAAATAAGTTCTGAGTAATCTACAAAATACCAATAAAGTAGAAGCAATGGTATCCCAATGAAAAAAAATATAGAATCATGGGTATGACAATAGAGATACAGTGCCTATAAACCTTCATTGCTTTCTTCGAAAAACCACAAGTTGGTTCTCCTGGGATATCCATGTCAAATGGGTTAAGAGGGTTCTGTGTTAACCTTTATTATACCAGCTTTTGTACCAATTTTATTTGGCACTTCTTATATCAGTGATGGCGAAACTTTTAGAGACCGAGTGCCCAAACTGAAACCCAAAACCCACTTATGTATAGTCGGGTGCCTGGTGGGCATGGCCCATTGGGTGGCTGTGTCCAATTGGTTGGGTGTGGCCAGTTGGGTGGGTGTGGCTGTGATGGTAACGGCAGACTGGGTGGGACTAAAAAGTTCAATCAATCAATTCCAACTTTGCAAGATCTTTTTTTTCCCACGAGAAGTTGAAATTGATTGATTGATTGAATCTTTTTTTCCCCACACGGCGGTGGAGAACTAAAGCGAAAAGGTTTTATAAAACCCAGCTGAAGGCCTAGGACTGAGGCAATGGCACACTTGCCCTCAGAGAGGGCTCTGCGTGCCACCTGTGGCCCGTGTGCCATAGGTTCGCCACCACGGTCTTATATAATTAGTGAGAGCAGGAATTCATAATGCTGCAAAGCATTTTCAATGTGCAAGTGCTTTGTAACAGAAGCAAGAGGACCAGTGTGTCTAGCAGAATCAAATCTTAGGCCAAATCTCCACATTTCTGGGCATCTTTCCTCCATGAAAAGAAATAAAGAAATTACAAAGTCTATATTGTTTCAGCATAATATATCTACATACTACTAAAACTCTTGTCGTGACCTTTTAACTGGATTAAACAGCACCTCATAGGGCAACAGTTTTGGAATCAAGATATTTCTAACAGTCTAATTCAACTAGATCAACCAACTTTAACAGATTGCATCCAAAATCCGTAAACAAGTAGCCCACTTTCAATTGCTCCCTATTCTGAACCCGGGTGTACAATAACAGAGTTGGAAAGAACCGTGGAGGTATTTTAGTCCAACCCCCCACTCAAGCAGGTTACCAGCATCAAATTCCTGGGTGTGCAGCTAACGAATAGGCTGACTTGGTTGCTCAACAGCGGGACACTGGTGAAGCGGGCACAGCAGCGCCTGCATTTTCTGCGCCGCATGAGGAAAGCGCATCTTCCTTCCCTTGTCCTGACCACTTTCTACAGGGGGACGATCGAGAGCATCCTGTCATACAGAATCACAGTCTGGTTTGGAAGCATCACTGCTTCAGACAGGAAGGCAGTGCAGAGAGTGGTGAGAATGGCCGAAAAGATCATTGGCAGTTCCCTCCCTCCCATCCAGGACATAGAGCAGAAGCGTTGCTTGAGCAGGGTCCGTAAGATTATCTGGGACACTACACAACCTCTTCACAACCTGTTTTCTTTGTTACCTTCTGGGAAGAGGCTTCATGGTAACCATAGCAGAACATCCAGATTCAGCCATAGTTTCATTCCATACAGCATTAACCTTGTGAACTCTCAAGCTTCCTTTTTCTGTTATATATTCAAGATGGACAGTATTTAATATTTATGTGCTACGTATATGTAGGGGTGTGGGTCTATACATATAGTATGTTTAGGTGTGTGTCATGTATGTGTTTCACTTTGAGAGCGGGCAACTAAATTTCATTTTTGATGTGTTCCGTTGTGCCCACAGTAAAAAAAATGACAATAAAGGTTATCTTACCTTACCTTACCTTACCTTACCTTATCTTATCTTATCATCTTACCTTACCTTATCGTATCTTACCTTACCTTATCTTACCTTACCTTATCTTATCATCTTATAGTGCTCTGGAAAAATGGTTGTCCAGTCTCTTCTTAAAAACCTCCAATGATGAAGCATCCACAGCTTCTGAAGGCAAGCCGTTTTCATGATTAATTATTCTCAGTAATCCTCAATTTACAAGTGGTCTTAGACACCATTTAAAGTTATAACATATAACTCAAAAGAGACTTAGGGTCTGGTTCTGAAGTTCTGATGGCCGGGCTCCCTTACAGTCATACGACTGTATTTCAGTTTCTTGACAATCAGCCTGCCTTTACAGCTGTATGCAGCATCCTGCAATCACATGGCCACAATTCACAAAGTTTTGGCTGAAAACCAGCATTTACTTCCATTTTTTGTCAAAAAATGTTTTGTTTTTTGACAAAAACATCTTATAGTGAACAATGGGTTTGCTTAATGATCACCACAAAAAAGATTGTAAAAGTAGGTCGATGATGTGATGACCCCCTTTATGACTATCACAACTTACAAACATAATTTGCAAGCTCCATTACAACCATAAATCAAAAATTACCTGAAATGATGCACTTCCGCATGCATTAGATAATTCCCAGGAATGAGGAAAGACTATTGTTCCTTCAGTACTTCAGTGAAAAAGCTAATAAAACTAATTTATCAACCAAATTCCATGGTTCAGTTGAACCCTCTGGATTGCCACCAAATAAACTAGAAATGAACATAGGATCTCCTATCATTTTAATAAGAAATCATAATCTTGCAAGGCTATGCAATGAAATGCAGATGATTTTGGAAGAACTCCCACGAGAAGCTCAAAGATAAACTTTGGTGCATTCAAAATTGGCATTATGATGATTCAAAGAATTACACTCAATTTATCAGAAGGAGATGTCCCACTTCAGCAGATACAGTTTCTAATTCAATAATGTTTTGCTTTCACTATACATAAAACACAAGGGCAAACCATGGAGAAACCAGTATTCTAGCATGATCAGTTGTACATTGTTTTAAGCCAAGGAAAAACAAGTTAAAATGTTCCAATATTTTTAAAAAACGGTAGATCAACTACACATATAATAAAAAAATGTCTTTTAAATGAAAAATTCTCCTGCTATGCATCTTTCTTCTTTAATAAAATGATGTTTTCTTCTTTAATTTTAAAACCTAAAAGGAGAACCCAACAGGTCCTTGGTTGTCTAGCTTTTTTTCTAATGACTGCAAGCACTTTAGAATACAAATAATTACTCTTATATCACAGAATAACAGAGGTGGAATGGACCTTGAGAGTCTCTAGTTCCACCCCCTGTTCAAGGAAGAGACCTTATATTATTTTAGAAAATGGCTGTCCAATCTCTTCTTAAAAACAAGCCATTCCTCTGATTAATTGCTCTCAATGTCAGGAAATTTCTCTATATTTCTAGGTTACATTTCTCCTTGATAGATTTCCATCTGTTGCTTTTTGTCTTGCATTCAGATGCTTTAGAAAATAGGCTGATCTCTTTTCTTTGTGGCAGCCCCCTAGATATTGGAAGAATGCTGTCATGTCACCCCTAATCCTTCTATCCATTAAACTAGATATACCCAGTTTCCATAATTGTTCTTCATATTTTTAGCCTCCAGTCATCTCTAATCATCTTTGTTGCTCTTCTCTGCACTCTTTCTAGAATCTCAACATATTTTTTGCATTGTGGCGGTCAATATCAGATGCAGATTTCAAGTGTTGTCTTACCAAGGTATTATAAAGTGATACTAACTTCATGTGATCTTGATTCTATCCCTCTGTTAATGCAGACTGCATTGGCTTTTTTGCCAATTGCAACATACTCGTATTTAAATGGGTGTCCACTACAGCTCCTAGATGCCTTGCAAAATTACTATTATTGAGCCAAGTATCAATATTCTATATCTGTACATTTGGGTTTTCTTGTCTATGTATAAAACCTTATTTTTCTCACCACTGAATTTAATTTTGTTGGATAGGCCCCAATGTCCAAATCTGTCAAGATCCTTCTGGATCTTGAGCTATCTTCTGGAGTATTGGCTATTCCCACCAGCTGGGTATTGGCTGAAAATTTGATGAGTTACCTTTCTATCCTCTCATCTAAATCAGGACAAGAAGCAATGGATGGAAACTGATCAAGGAGAGAAGCAACCAAGAACTAAGGAGAAACTTCCTGACAGTTAGAACAATTAACCAGTGAAACAACCTGTCTCCAGAAGCGGTGAATGCTCCAACACTGGAAGAGACTGGATAGCCATTTGTTTGAAATGGTATAGGGTTTCCTGCCTGAGCAGGGGGTTGGACTCGATGACCTCCAAGGTCCCTTCCAACTTTATTATTATTATTATTATTATTATTATTATTATTATTATTATTATTATTATTATTATTATTATTATTATTATTATTATTATTATCATCATCATCATCATCATCATCATCATCATCATCATCATCATCATCATCATTATATTGAAGAGTACTCGGCTAAGAAAGAACCTTAAGATACTCCACTGCATATGTTCCTCCATGTAGATGTAGTTCCATTAAGGATTGCATGTTGAGTGTGGTTCATCAGCCAGTTAAAAATGGTGGTGATGCTCTCTAACCCAATTTTTTCTATTTTATCAAGTAGTAAGTTGTGGTTTACTTTATCAAATGCCTTACTGATTTCCACTAATTCAGTCACTTTTTTAAAAGAATGCAATAAGATTCTGGCATGATCAAATCTTATTGACTTTGTTTTCCTCTATGTGTTTACAGATTCATTGCTTGATTAGTTTTTACAGGATTCTTCAGGAATTGATGTCAGGCTGATAGTTCTTAATTTTCTGGATCCATTTTTTCCCTTTTTTGAAGATGGGAATCACATCAATTCTTTTCCAGTTCTCTAGTAATCTGCTGGTGCTCCAGGGTCTTTGAAAAATATGGTTCAGTGGTTCTGATATCATGTTTGTTTCCTTATTTTTTATATATTTTCTAATTTTTCAAACACTAGACATTTCGTCCTTCCAGTATCCCATTTATAACAATTGTTTTGTTGTCACCATTTATTCTCTGCCAAGACATGTTTCTTTTTTCCTCTTTCTTTCAAGCTAGCTGCAGCATTTCCTTGTCCCTACATCAAAACAAAAATATCTGAAACTGGACAGATTTATCCTTTTCAAGTAATTTATTTTTTTCAGTACTGGATATTTCTGAGGTGTATTTATTTATTTATATTCTGCCTTTATTATTTTTATAAACCACTTAATATGGTAAACATATCTAAGACTCCTTCCTCTCCCTATTTTCCCCACAAAGGGGAGTTAGGCTGGAAGAAAATTACTTGCCCAATGTCATCCGGTCAACTTCTCATGCATAAGACTAGAAAATAGAGTAGGATTCATAATGATATTGTGGGAAGTTAGCCCAGAGAAGGAAATATTAAAAAGGCAGAAAGAAAGATATTGTTCACCAAAAGGATTTTCAAAAGCATTTTTTGAAAAGCAGAAACCAAACCTGGCTTCATCTCTTTGCCCAAAGCAGTAGCTAGTCTTATACAAATGCAGATGTGGAACCATCAGAAAGTTGAAGCCAGAGCAATCAAGAACACAAAGAGAAAATCTGCATACCCCACCCAAGCTCTTAAGAGTCATTAGCCCCATCACCTGGGAAGCAGGATATGATAATGGGATTAAACCACAGATATCAAGGCCTAGAAAAACACTCAGAAATATCCTCAAAGTTCATGCCACAGGAACAGGAAACTATTCCAAGCAG
>NW_015386406.1:841407-844767 GCF_001527695.2 Protobothrops mucrosquamatus | reverse complement strand
AAAATTATATCCACAGCATTCCTCTAGTCCACTAATTTTGTAATTGGGTCAAAGAATGCAGTAAGATGTGTCTAGCATGATCTGTTTTTAACAAACCCATGTTGGCTTTTGGTAATGACTTTGTTTGCCTCTAGGTGTTCACTGATTCTTGTTTGATTATCTTTTCCAGAATCTTCCCAGGTATTGAGGTCAGGATAATGGGTTAGTAGTTTTCTGGATCTATTCTTTTTCCTTTTTTTGAAAAGAGGAACTGTATCAGCTCTTTTCCAGTCCTCTGGTAGTTCCCTAGTGCTCCAGGATCTTTGAAAAATATAGTTCAGTGGTTCTGAGATCACATCTACCAGTTCCTTGAGAACTTTGGGTGTAATCCATCTGGTCCTGGTGATTTGAACTCTTCTAGGCTGGATAAGTGCTCACTTACATTTTCTTGCCTATCTTAACTTGTGTTTCTAATCTTTTTTTATGGTACTGTTTTTGATAAGTTGGACTGTTTGCTTTTTATTATTTTTGACTGTGGTCACAAGCCTTAGTTCATTTTGAGCCTTAGCTTTCTTCACCTCATCTTTGCAGGCTCAGACTATTTGCTAATATTCTGCTAACCCTCTTATATTTCAATTTATCAGAGAGTTTTTATGCAGCCATGCTGTTTCTTGTGAGAGCTATTATTTTTCTTCTTTGTTGGTATTGTGCTAGACTGGGTTATTTTTTAAAATTGCCCAAGCTTCTTGAGTTGTTTCCCCTTGAGGATTCTCATCCATGGAATCCCTCCCAAGCCCTTTCAAGTTTATTGAAATTAGCTCTCTTAAAGTCCAGGACTCTAGGTTGACTGTGTTCTATTGTCATGTGCTTCCTATGCACCTTAGTTAGCTGACTAGCAAAAAGTTCATCTATTTCCCCTTTTATATTGATCCAAACGCATTCAAGACAGTTTTCATCATTGTTGTGTCCCATTTCTGTAGATATGTAGTTATTTTTTATATATAGAGAGAAACTCTGCCTAGTTTTATTTGGTCTGTTTCTTTTAAACAATTGCAAACCATTTCTTTTGTACATTGTTTCATTGGAATACCATTTCATGGTTTCCAAAATTGTCATTTCTGATTTTTTCGGTCAGTGTCTGTTGTTGGGTTAATCTCCTTCTCAATTCTGTCTAAAAGGTGTTAATTTTTGTTCCAGGGGAATCCAGTGTAAAAATTATTCTATTGTTGTGTAACTTTTGGTGTTTCTATTCTAATTCTGTCAAGTCTAATTATCTGTCTATCCTTTTCCTGAAAAATGTGTGTCTATCTACAAGAGCCTTTTGAAGCTCAAGTTTGCTTGTGTAGGGAAATAATTTTCTTGTTACTTTTCTTATCCTATCACTTATTGGTGAAGCTACTATGAAACTTTTCTTATCCTAAATATATAAGCATTTCTCAATCTCTAAAACAATGTGGTCTATTTTAGAATAAATGTTAAAGGCAGATTTTGTTTGCCTGATTCTTTAACAACTGCAGTATTAATGTCTTTTCAAAACTGCCTGCAAGCAACCCCCCCCTTCCCTCAGGTACTTCTCTCTTTCTTGTCCTTTATTCTCCATACCTTTTGTCTGCCTCTCCTGGGAGAGGCCACCCAGAAAGGTGGGGAGACCTTGTTCTTATATCTTTCAGCCCTGCAACCCTGCCCCCAAACCCTTGGAAGCAGAACACACAGACCCAGATGCTGCCTCCATCCATTTGAGCCATGGAATTGGGTTTTGAATCCAGCCATCCACTAAAAAGCCACCATGCAACCTGAATGGAATATCTTCACAAGTCCTACCATTCCCCAGATGCCTGTGAGAGCTGCAGAAGGAAGGAGTCCTGGAGCCACTGGTGCCATGTGAAGCCTCAGAAGAGAAAATTAGACTGTGGGGGGAGGGTGGAAACTCATTGTAAAGTTTTCTTTCTTGCCACATTTGTATTATAACAAGCCAGTTGAATGTATTAATGGAGAGATGGCATTTGGGAATAGTTGACACAGCAAATACTGAACACTTTGGACTTCTATCTGGTGGGAGGGAAAATGTATCCAGAATGTTTGTATTGCCTGTTTTGTAGGAGCTG
This sequence comes from Protobothrops mucrosquamatus, assembly GCF_001527695.2. Lineage (NCBI taxonomy): Eukaryota > Metazoa > Chordata > Lepidosauria > Squamata > Viperidae > Protobothrops > Protobothrops mucrosquamatus. The sequence goes on along the minus strand of NW_015386406.1, from coordinate 842,683 downwards.
CACATACCCACACAAACACCATTCATAATCACACTTGAGTCTCTTCCACCTACCTTCAGTAAAGCTCCCCAGGATGATTTTTGCTCTATTGCACCAAGCTTTGTAGGAACAACTTCCAACTGATTCCAAGGGGGAGGGAACTAGGCCCCCTCAGGTGATTTGCAATTCTTATGCACTGACTAAGGAAGCAACAGGAAAGATCCCCAANTGTAACCTTCTTCCCAAAGCAGTCGCCATGTTTGCTTATTTATTCCCGGCTTGGATGAACCAGGATGAAGACTTACTTCTAACAATTTGGCACCTCAGGATGGGACTTCAAGCTAACCTCTCCAATGGACTGAGACTGGTAAGCCCCATCTTGCCGGCAGCAGACCCCTTGTGTCTGTAGATGGGTTTCCCAGGCCTTGCCCATGTGGAGCCAGGGTAGTAAAGGGAATTTTGGGTTTAAGCTCAAGGGCTGCTTTGGAAAGAAGGTGAAGGTGAGTACCTCTAAATTTTAACTTTAAAGCCCAGGGGAACAAAGAAAATGTGTGTATGTCTGTGTGTGTGAGTGAGAAGACCCTTTTTCCCCAATCACAGTTGGATTTTGCTCCTTCTGGTCCTTCCTAGCCGCAGAAAGGATCTGTTGAATTGGCAGAACCTGGAAAGCATGGGGGTTGGTCAGAGCACAGAACCTTTTGTAGGGAAAAGGGAGAGGCTATGTGAAAATGAAATGGAATGTGTGAATGATAGAATTGGATTTGGGCAACTAGCTGGCAAGGCCCTGTAAGCAAAGTTAGGAAACTAAGCCCTGGGCTAGGAAGCCCCGGGCTAGGAGCGGTCCACTTACCTCTGAGAGCAAGCAGAGGTCCGCAGCGGATGTTAGGGGTCCGCAAAACAGTTGTGGTAAAAGCCGATCGGTGGGAGAGTGACCCGTACCTTCTGAGGGGAAACCAGAAGTGTCTCTGCAGACCTTTTTTTTTAGGGGTCTGAAAACGTGGGGAGATCCCTCAAGGAGCCAGCGTACTCTGTGAGGGATCCAGAGTGCTCCGTAAGTCCCCTTTTTGGACTCACAAAACCGCGGAGGTAGGAGGAAGCTTCGCAAGGAAGCTTCCGGTATATAGAGCCCGTTAGTGTTCGAGGGCTGAGATAGGTTTCCCGGTTGAGAGCTTGCTCGACGCCTGGGACAGGAATCAGCTACCTGTCCAGGCCGGGATGAAAAAGAAACGGTTAAAAGAGTTATGCAAAAAATAGACTTTGCTTAGGGCTTTGCTGGGAAACCAATTTGGCTAAATAA
>NW_015386406.1:819644-840787 GCF_001527695.2 Protobothrops mucrosquamatus | reverse complement strand
ACTCAGAAATATCCTCAAAGTTCATGCCACAGGAACAGGAAACTATTCCAAGCAGGGCTAGAGGGTATAAAAAGACCTTCTGCCCATGTGCTCCCTCTCTTTCTTCTCCTCTGCTGCTTCTTGCAAGGACCATCTGTCTTCTGCAATAAACTGTAACCTTCTTCCCAAAGCAGTCGCCATGTTTGCTTATTTATTCCCGACTTGGATGAACCAGGATGAAGACTTACTTCTAACAATATCTTACCTTATGTTAAATAAATATCATTAAGTAAACCTAGAAATGTGATGAAAATTACCACAACAATTTTATATTTTATTAATTTCCTAATACTGTCATATGAATACTTACTTGGAAGTAAGATACATTTACAAAGAAATAATTACTGCCAAGTAAACTGAATGCACTAATCCCAAGATAATTTGGGACAAAGGTAAAGGCCACTGAAATTTGATAACTCTATTTGCACATGTCAGTGAATTGACAACTAGATAACCACACTTTAATCTATTCTTGTGCAAACTTATTCTGTAGCTTACGATTCAGTGTACCATATGAATAGAGAAAATTGAGTTATTTACGTTAATCATGACTAATTAAGAAAGTAGTCATGATATTCATATTAGAGATATTTTTTCCATATTTACTCTATTCAGTTTAATATATAGTCCAATGTAGCTCCTATTGAAAAAATAGATTTCCACATATAACCAGGTTGCATAAGTGAAAGCAGATATTATGTGGTGTTGAATATTTTTGCTTTCAATGAATTGAAACATAATCATTTGATGTGGTAAAATAAATATAAATCATAAAAATATAAATCAGAAAGGACAGCCTTTGTCTTTTTTTGAAAACAGATCCTGTTTCACCTCAGCAGAAAAAGCTTTGAAATCCTGATCATTGTTACTCACAGAATCTCTGCTATGAAAGGATCCCTAGCGTGAAGAAAAAAGGACTTAAACTGCAAGTTGAGTTGTGTGTTTGTGAGTGTGTGTGTGTATGTTTGTAGAGAAGGGAAGATGAATAGAATGAAGTGGCATATAACCTTATTTTCAGATGGCCTCTGTGTGTCAGCTCTTATGGAGAAAAAATTCAGCCTTCTCATGTACTGTGTGGGCTGTGATTTAAAGTGGGTTGCTTTAAAAATAAAACAAATGAAAAGAAATACTTGATGTGAGCGGAAATGATCATCCTCAAATATCATATTTTTTTACTTTATGGTTTGAAACAAGAAATATAAAGGCGGCTTACTTTTAGGCCAGATCTTCACTTAAAATTTCCTCTATTTATGTACTGATCTTTTCACCCTGAAGACATGTACTTTTTTCCAATGACAAAGCACAGTTCCTGAAACACTTGGGCGTGGGAACATGGTTTAAAATTTAAAAGGAAATCATTTCAGGATAGATTTATAGTATTTGTCACTTGTCACAGTGACCTTGTTTAGTTAACAGCCGCCAACAACCTTTCAGATGTAATCTTTTATAAATAAGTTTTAGAGGATGACTTTCTCAGGGAAAGCCATATTTTTTGAAATTGGCAAATGTAAAAAGGCTTGTGTCAGAAAGCTGCTGCAGATGGAGTTTTATATCATGGAATGGGATGTAAAACTTGGCTGTATATGAGAAATCATATTTAAATGAAATGTATAAAGAAGATAACGATAGGCAGTAAAATTATTATTTTTTAAGCAGTAGCTGCTCAGCTGAATTGTGATAATTTTAAATATTCCTCAACTTATGTAAACTGAGTCTGGAATTATGGTAATAATTTGTTATAGTCATAGGTCGAGGCACCCAATGTAAATTTCTGGCTTCTTTCAATTCCATACTCATTAAGTGAACCCATTCATTTGAATAGGTACTTTTTGGCAGAAACTGGCAAAAAACATTGCAATCATAGTCATTGCAATCATAGGAACATTATGACAGGTTGTAAAACTGTCCTGCCTGACATGCAATCACTTGACTGAGAGTGGTGGTGCATCAGTATGACCATTTGCTCCACTCAGGGTGCTTTACAGTCCATGGAGCACCCATTCTACAGCTATCATAACTTCAAAGTCATAAAATGGTTGTCAATCGAGGACTACCTACATTGACATATTTTGATAACTGAACAGTTTGTGTACTCTTCTTTGCTGAAATTGAGATTTAGGCACCAGGTTACAAACTAGGAAGTCATGAGTTCAAGTCCCACTTTAGCCATGAGAGCCATTAGGTGATTTGGGGCCAGACATTCTTTCTCAGCTCAATCACCTTATAGGATTATTTGTGTGGGAAAATTAGGAAGAAGAAAATGTGTTGGATATGTTGGCTGCCTTGTCTTATTTGTAAAAATATTAAAGGTGGGATACACATAAATAAATATTAAACAATCGATGGTCTCTGGTCATGATAGCTGTATATGATCTCTAGATTTAGAAGTAGGTTGTCTTTGTTGTTGTTATCTTTTCCTGGGCTAGAATAGGAGGGAATTGTACTCTGATTTTATTTATAAATGTCCTTTTCAGGGCCAGTGGTTAGCCCCCCCCCCAAATTGCTTTGGTTACCTTTAGGGTATATCCTCTAGTACAGGGGTCCCCAAACCCCAGTTGGTGGACCAGTACCAGGCCACGGCATGCCAGCAACCGGTCTGCACAAACAAGGAAAGCCCCATCCACATGATGCAGGCAACACACAAAACAATGCCCCCTCTGGTCCGTGGAAAAACCTCTCTTCACATAACCGGTTCCTGGTGTCTAAAAGATTGGGGACTTCTGCTCTAGGATATATGTAAGGTATAAAATAGATCAAGAGTCAAATCTCCAGTCTTTTTTAAATACGCCCTTAGCATAAGAAAGGGAAAAAAGATTGGGGCTTCAGTCACACAGCTGCAGGCGCCATCTCAATCTTTGTTTTTACACCTGCAGAGAACCCTGGACCTGAGGTCATATCACTTTATACAATTCGCCATTTCAGCTTTTCCATATCACTCACACTCCAGGTAGGAGAAACATGCTGTTTTCACCTAAATTTATGGTGGTAATCCAAAGCATATGGTGAGGTTACCCACAGTAGCTGCCTAGACCAGAGATGCTTCACCCAATATATAGCTCTGTGGATCTCCTTAGACTGATGCCTACTGACAGGTCATGTCGAATAGCTCTGATAGGAAACAGATATATAATTGTATCCATCTTTCTAGCTGCCATTCCATTGTTTGATAAAGCTATTTCACTTGGGCTTAATGTGGAAAAGGCCCTTCAATTGACTACTTCATTATCCTAGAGTTTTCTCTCAGGTGCAGGATCCACTTTTCAGATCAACGAATTCCATTTAATGTGATCAAATACGGCAATTGGCTCCTAGGGGAGATTCTCATGTCCATGTTAATTGTGTCTTTCCATCTTTGTTTTGATATTCTGCGCAGAGTTGCTATCAATGTTAAAGTGATAGGCAGTACAGGCAATGATGTGGGTATTGCTAAAAGAATGTGGCCATACCACTGTAGAGGGTTTCTTCCACATTTTCTCTGTTATTAGTGCAATGCCCATTTGCTGCCACACTGTATCATTGTTGACCTGATCAAGAAGGGAAACACCTAATGACCAATGGAGCTTGTCATGGCATATAGTGGTACTAGGCAGCCCATCATTTATATACTTTTAATTTTAGGCAAAAGGCCTCTCAAATGACTATGGCTCCCCTCCCCCCCTTTTTTAAAACCAGCATTTCTCTCACAGGATAACCAACCTATGGCATTTAGGCAACCCTCAAATAAAGATCAAGGCAGTGCTTCCTTCTCATTGTTATTTCTGTGCACTTTTTATGTAGAGGAATACTATTCCCATGCATGGTCTTTTCCATATACCTATTAGCAAATATTGAAAATGCTCTCCCATTGTTATTGGTTAATACAGAGAGAATATCTGCATAAAAAAAAGCAAAAATAGAGATAATCTTATAGGAGTATTTTGGAAATTTCATCTGGGAGTACAAGATCCATTACAGGTACTCCTCGACTTATGACCACAACTGAGCCCAAAATTTTGTTGCTAAGTGAGAAATTAGTTAAGTGAGTTTTGCCTCATTTTACGATCTTTCTTGCCACAGTTGTTATGTGAATCACTGCAATTGTTAAAATAGTAACAATGATTGTTAAATGAATCTGGCTTTCCCATTGACTTTGCTTGTCAGAAGGTTGCAAAAGGGGATCACATGACCCCAGAATAAATATGACTCAGTTGCCAAACATATGAATTTTGATCTGTAGAGAAGGAATCAGCTGAATTAATTCCCTCTGTCAGATTCCAAAATTACTTTTCTTGCATTGTGCACAGTAAATCTCAGTTAATCAAAACACATCACTAAGTCTATTACACTGAAAATCTCAAGGGGCAAATCTCATTTCAGGCTCTTCACTTAATGATAATGTTCTTCATTTCAGTTAATTTCCCAATCAGTTTAGTCATTTCAAGCAAGTGGTTTCAATATATTTTAGAATGCAAAGTGTTAAATGCATTAGTCTGAAAAAAATAAAAATGTGCTCCTCTGTTTAATTCCATAGCCCTAGCATCAAAGAGACGGATCACAAAAACCAAATATTTGGAAATGTAGTTGTCCTTTGAAAGGCAAACATTTAAGAAAAAAAAAGTCCAAGCTTGAAAATGTTAAGTGTTACTCATCTTCATCAGAGCTGTGTTTTTCTGAAGAATTTTTTTAAAAAAAATCTCTTTGGCAGTTCTGGCAGGTATTACATATTATTTGAACCTAAATGCCTAGGCACACAAAAGATGACTAATAATATTTTCTGGAAATGTTTTTACTATTTTACCATTAAGGCCCTATTTCCTTTTCAAAGTTTACAGTAAAAAGCAAATAGCAACAGATTCTCTTTTATGCGTTAATGGGGTAATAATTTTGTCTCCAAAGAAACTTGGTTCAGGCATTATGTTCATTTGTTTAGTCCAACATTCCTGGAGTGTGAACAATCTTTACCCTTCCAGAGTTGACCTCATAATATAAGTGAAAAGGCAGTCACCATTTTTATATACGATGCTCTTGCCACTATTGTCTTTTTACTTTAATTTGTACAATTAAACAATATCTACAAAGGAATGTCTAGCTTCTCTTTTAATTTGCCATGCTTTTTTGAATTTGGGATTTGCCCACAAATTATCCTTTTATTCTTGTTACTCTTTCTATTTCAAACTCTTTTTAAAAAAATTGCATCTTTCTTAATTGACAGTTTTTTTCCTTAAATTCCTTTCTAGCCTAATTCTTCTTTCATTCTCCCCACTCCTCCAAATGTTCTTTCTTTATGTCTCTGCTCCCTGGGTAACCGTAGAGAGAATAGGGGATGACCTGGAACAGGGGTGTCAAACTGGCAGCCCACTGGCCAGACGTATCATGTGCAGGCCACGCCCACCCTGGCTCCACAAAGGCAAAAAAAGTTATGCTACATCACAATGTGTCATGTGACGTGATCAAGTTTGACACACGTGACCTGGAAGAGTTGTTACCAAGACAATGGTCAAATATAAGGGGCCTGGGTTTGAGTAAATGTGCCAGACAGGTCCCTCCTTATTTCACAATAAGATAAAGGGAGGGAAGGGCTGAAGCACATTCAGACTTACAATATACTGTTACTAGAGTTTTTAAAATAAAAATACTATTGACTGACATTGCATCGGTTTTCTGTCTGGTCTACCTTGGAATGCTGACAGTACCAGAGGAAATAGCATCCATTCTTCTGTTCCCAAGACTTCTGACCACTGGGGACATTGCCAATTTAAACTTCTTGGATCTCAGCCACTCTTCTTGCCACCAACTTTCTCTTTCTGCTCTTCTAACAACTATGGCAGAGGCATTAGCCTCAACTGGCTCTGTTAAAAATGAACTTTGGCTGCCCTTAGAAAATCTGTGAGCATAGAGGTTTTTTGGACTGATTTTTCTTCTTGATTATTAGAATGTTTATAATCATTTTGTGAGAGTGTAGCAGAATAATCACTTTTGTCAGGAATTCACTACCCAAGTTAATTTTATCTCTTATGTAAGATGTGGAACAGTAACAATCAGCCTTGTGATCTGTTTATATAAACTTCCTTTTAAAATAAAGTACTCCATTTCATGCGCTCTCCGAGATTTTCAGTTAGCTGCTGTTTTTGGAAAATTTCCTACCATGAGTTCATGGTTAAGACAATGACAGGCATCAGTTTAATTCTAAAACTTATAGTCAGATTGTTTTCATTGAACACCTGAGTCTAGACTCAGTTAAAAATAACCTGTAAAATCATGTGGTGTGTTTGTGTGTGTGTGTCTGTATAAATGATCCAAATGATCCAAACTCTGCCAAATTTTAATACTGACATTAAAATTATTACTTCTAAAAATCCAACAAGGCTAAAATGACAACTTCCAACTGTAAACAATTTCCAGTTGTTTACATTTTAAAAGTAGTGAGAAAATGTATTTTTGTATGTACAGAAGGAACAGAAGCCTCTGCTCTTCTCATTTAATGGGAGAGAAACTGAAGCTTCTTGTTCCACGTTGTATCTCCTACCACCGGAAGTCTTAAAATGAAGGTCCAGTACACTTCCTAAAATGTCAGGCATGACTCTCCTATGTTTACACTCACTACAGTTTAATTGAGAGTGTGAATTCTCATGGCAAGCTTCAATGAATTGATGGAAGTTTCTTTTAGGAACCTGAAAACAGGGTTATGTTTCTGTTATACTCCGAGACCGCCTTCTGCCACAGATTGCCTCCCACCGGCCGATACGCTCCCACAGAGAGGGCCTCCTCAGGGTGCCGTCAGCCAGACAGTGTCGGCTGGCGACCCCCAGGGGGAGAGCCTTCTCTGTCGGAGCACCCACCCTCTGGAACGAGCTGCCCCCAGAGATCCGGGTGATCCCGGATCTCCCCTCCTTCCGCNCAGGCAGGACTGGCCTAGGGGTATTTTAAAGGGGTTTTAAATTAAATTTTTAGTAGAAGCGGCCAAATTTAAATAGTTATTTTTAATCTTTTTAAATTTTGTATTGTATCACTGTTTTAAACTGGCTGTAAGCCGCCCTGAGTCCTCCGGGAGAAGGGCGGGGTATAAATTTAATAAAATCAAAATCAAAATCAAATCAAGAAGAATTAAACAAGGAAAACTGTGATAAAAGAGAGGAGTAAAATGCCTTTCAGAAACCAAAGTGTATTGCTGCAAATGAGAAAGCAAAAGCCAACAACCTATATTGTTCACTCTACTTTAAAAGTTTCTTATATTTTAATATTATGGCTGTGGGTAATTAAGTCGTTTGTCCAGCAGTGGTTCTAGATTTTTTTGATTGTTCATCAAAGGGCCATCTCTTCTTTATACATGCTGGCCTTGCCCATTTGGATGCTTCCAGATGTGTTAGAGTTATAACCTAAAACTTGAGAAATTACTATTAAGTTTTATGCAATTTTTTTAAAAACAAACTACATAAATTTAAAGCAGAAAAATAGATATAAAGATATGAAAGAATAAAAGATAAAGTGAGTGACAGGAAAAATGATAGAAGAAAGAAAAGATATCTAAAGAGGCATTTTCTGACTTTCTATGCAGCAGTTATAAGACATAATAGTTACTATCTCCAATCACCAAATTACAACTCTTTTTAATCAGTAAATCAACAGTTCATTTTTATCCATTTTTAGCACAATGTCCATAAAAGATTTCCAGTCTTTTAAACAATTAATTATTATTCCCATCTTAATCAAACAAGATAATGTAGTCATTTCTGCAAACTGTATCATCTTCACAATCCATATCTCTATTAGGAATATTTCTTTAACCCTCCATCTTTGTGCATATACAGCAATAGCTTCCTGTATCTTCCATCCATTTTCTGAAGTTCAATATGACCAAGGGCCAGATGACTTGGTCTAAAGTTAATGTATTCATATTTTTTATTTGCTTTTTCTGGCAGTTAAGCATTCCTTCTATACAATGGAGTACTTCTTCCATGGTGATATTCCGCAAAGCAAAACACACTGATTGCCATTGTTTTGGTTTTTAAGAAAGGTAGTTGTATTAGTTTATTGCGGCAAAAACTATCCAACAATTCTTACGTCAGATTTGCTTAGAAGGATAAAAATCCTTCCATGCTGAGCAAATCTTTTGCAGCTACAGTTTCTTACTTAAAGCTGCTGACATTGAAACAACAACAAAAACAATAAAACTTGTTCTTTGAAAGGAAATATGTTACATGAGTTTTTAAATACTTCTGAGTGTTAGTCAGATCCCAAATGTGGGGACAAACCTTTCATCAGTGTTTGGCGTCCTTATGCCCCCAAAAAAGACCTAAGTCCACCCCCCCTTGAAGTCCGTTGACTCTTATCTGGCGCCAATTTGACTTAACTATTAATAGTTCAGATTCTTGTGTATAAATGACATGAAATAAAATCACAGTGCTTTTGAACTCTATCCTGGCTCGCGGTTACTTGTGTCTGACATCTGGTTATCTTAGTATTCACTAATTGGAAATTAAATGAAAGGAATGCTTTCTGTTGATGGCTATTTATTAATGCACACAATTGGATTACAAGGTTCAGAAAAGAAATTGTTTAAATAAAATAGAATTCTCTCTGCTTGGGTTGCAAATGAGATCAGAGCAAAGCAGTTTTATCATTCATCAATATTATTCTAATTTATATAAAGGAAGTGACATCTCTCTAGAGAAAAAAGATGAATATCTAAAGAAACAAAATTTATTGAATATTAATGAGAACAGAGACAGATTATGCATATGTGTATATATTTATTAAAGAAAGTTTCTGAATCTATACAAAATTTAACTAGGAGAGTGCTTGGATCAGATGGATTATCGGATTTTTACTAAAGATGTTTTTTAAGATGAACTTTTACAACCTTTATAAAATATGATGAACTCCAACTTACAGGAAGAAATGCCAGCTTGTTGATGGGGGGGGGATATAGCATTAATATCCCAAAAAAGGGTAAGATTTGTCTTTAATAAAAAACTATAAGCTGATAGCATTATTCAATAATGACTATGATTTGTTCACAAAATGACTTTACTTGATGGACTAAAAATAATTTTGCAAAAATTTATTCATAAGGATAAATATGTATTTTTATCTGAAAGGCAATTAAAGAACAATGTTAGAAATGCGTTGAATACTTTACAAGAGTTGGAACAGAATAATGAAAAGCAAATCTCTTTGAACTGAGATTTTTTGTTCAAAATTTTGGAAGAATGAATTTTGGAGAGAACTTTATAAAATGGGTAAGATAGATTTAGGCTTCACATAAAGCACAAATAATTGTTAACAGAGGTTAGATAAAACCCTGTGAGATACAAAAAAGTACAAGACAGATGCCTGATATCTTGTCTCTTGTTTATTTTGGTTCTTGATTTACAGAATAGAGATATAATACAAGATTAAAGGACTGTGAAGGTAACGATTAAAAAAGAAATGAAGAATTTTTGCAGAGGACTCAGTACAACAACCGTTTGTTTAGTGACCATTCAAAATTACAATGGCACTGAAAAAAGTGAGTTATGATCATTTTTCACACTTAATGACCGTTGCAACATTCCCATGGTCACATGATCAAGCAATGTCAATAGAGAAGCCAAATTCACTTAACAACCAACTTAACAACTGCAATGATTCACTTAACAAGAAAGGTCATAAAACTGGGCAAAATTCACTTAACAAATGTCTCACTTAGTAACATAAATTTTGGATTTAATTGTGGTTGCAAGTCAAGGACTACCTGTATTGATTCTGGAAGACCCTTTAGAATAAGTTGAAATATTAATGGAAATTTTTAAAAACTTGGTCCATTAGCAGGTTTCAAGATTAATAAAGAGAAAACAAAGATGTTAATAAAAATATGAAAATAGAAAAATGAATAAACAAGTTTTAAGGTTGAGAAGCAAAATATCTGGATATCACTATGACAATATGAATTGTATGTTATTTCAAAATACCAACATTAATGGAATGAAGTTTAAAGAGATATGTTAAGATGGGAAAAATTACAACTGTAATTGATGGAGAGAATTTCTGTGATAAAAATGAATGCCTGAAAACACTTTTGTGGATCTCAGCACAAAAAGCATTTTATAGATTAAAAATAATACCAAACACAAATGGCTAACTTATCATGAGATTCTAGAATTTTGTCAAGCTACACCCATTGTTATTATAGATCCCTTGAGTTTTCTAGCTGCACAATTTTTCTACCATATTTCCTCCATAACGTCATGATTTGAAATGCATCTTTGGCACAAAATAGAATATTCTTGAAACTTTGCCTGGTGCCCATAGGCAAGACTGATAGCAACATAGCTTGCTAAGTCTTGTATCCCTGCATGAAGCCCATGGATGAAAATCAGAGCGTTTGCACTCTTTGATGTTTTCAGTGGCACAATTTCTCTGTACTATTGACCTGGCAAAACAGGAGGGGAAATACCAGAAATCAAAATAATACCATGAAGAAATAGCATTTGTCATGGCTTGTCTTGTGCATTCTTCTCCTTATTCTTTCTGAGTTAGAGGTAGATTTGGGGCCAGAGGCAAGGGCTTAATTTCCCTAATGTAATTAGAATTTACCCAAAACATATGGTTCTTGCTTTTCATAGCTAGTTAAAACATGCAAATTCTTTGCAAAATATGTATGACTTGTAAACTGGACCTAATCAAAGTTACTTTATTTTGGTCATTGGCCAGCCTTAAAACCATGTGAATTTTCATTTTTGCATTTCTTAATTAATTTAACTTTGGGGGTATCTAGTCTGCATAACTACTAGATAACACCAATCAAATACAATTTTTAAAAAGTCTTTGCTGACACATATTGGCGGTCTAGATTTGCAAGTCAGATATTTCTCTCTCTCTCTCTCTCTGAGAGAGAGAGAGAGAGAGAGAGAGAGAGACATAATGTTAGATATTCATTGTTTAAAGACAACCCAGAACTCTATATTGCCATCCTGTGATCTCTTTATCCAGTTTAAAATTGTAAATTCGCAATGAGATTTAAAGAAAGCAATGAAATATAATGGCATATAACACCTTCTTTGTAATAGAAGAACTGAGAAATAGTTTTCATTCTGATTTAGCATCATTTTGAATATTTTAGTAACTCTGAAGATATTTTGGAATATTGTACCCTTATCATCCCTAGTAACTTATTTTAAAATAATATCTTGACAGCTATAATCTGAGAGTTCATGATAATTGAAATCAGAAAAATGCATTCTTTGCAAAGGCAGGGAAATTACTTTAGTGTTACAATTACTTCCACCTATTCTATACTGGTTTTCCTCAAATGATTAGTTCAACTAATTATCTTATACTTTAAGTCAATAATTCCACATTTGTTAATACTGTTAAAAGAGAATGGTGATTATTTTGCTAAAGATCTATTTGGAAAAAAATGATTGAATGCTTGTGGTGAATCATTAAACAAAGCCTGTAAATGAATTATGCAATCCTTGGAAAGAAGGCTTGCTTGCCAGTTACAATAGAATAGAATAGAGCTGGAAGGGACCTTGGAGGTCTTCTAGTCCAGCCCCCTGCTCAAGCAGGAGAACCTATACCATCTCAGACAGGTGAATGTCTAGTCTATTCTTAAAAATCTCTAGTGATGGAGCTCCACAATTTCTGGGAGTAAGCTGTTGCACTGGTTGATTGTCTTCACTGTCAGGAAGTTTCTCCTTAATTCCAGGTTGCTTCTCTCTTTGATCAGTTTCCAACCATTGTTTCTCGTCCTTCCCTTTGGTGCTTTGGTGAAAAAGCTACCCACCTCTGCCTTGTGGCAATCCCTCAAATACTGAAATACTGCTATCATGTCTTCCCTATTTCTTCTTTTCTTTAGACAAGCCAAACCCAAGTCTCATAGCCGTTGTTCGTATGTTTAGTCTCTGGGTCTTTGATCATCTTAGTTGCTCTTTGAATTTTTTCCAAACTCTCAACATCTTTTTTTATTGTCCTTGATTTCTGTTGCAAGTCTTTGTTCGTTCTGAGCCTTTGCTTTCCTGACTTCATCTTTGCATGTTCTGGCTATTTGCTGATAATCAGCCTTAATTATGTATCCCTCTTTCCATTTTTTGTATTTATCCTTTTGTGTTTTATTAGAGAGTTCTTTGTGCAGCCATGCTGGTTTCTGCTTGGATTTCTTGTTTTTCCTTCTCGGTGGTATTGTGCTGATATGGGCTTTTATGATCGCATTTTTCAGAGTTTTCCATGCTTCTTGGGTCGTTTTCCCCTTTAGGATTTTCATCCATGGGATCTTTTCTAGGTTCTCCCTGAGTTTGTTAAAGTCAGCTCTTTTGAAGTTTAGAATATTGGTTGGATTGTTTTCTATTGCTAGTGTTTGCATTATATTAAATTCCAGTGTGACGTGGTCACTTTCACCCAAGGTTCTGGTAATTTCAATTCTGTCTATCACTTCTTCTCTATTTGTAAGGATTAAGTCCAGTGTAGCTTTACATCTATTCCCCTCTTCCACCTTTTGGTTGTCAAAGTTGTCGGCTAGGTTGGTTAGGAATCTGTTTGATCTCCCACTCACTACAGAGTTTGTCTCCCAGTTGATTTCTGGATAGTTGAAGTCTCCCATTATTACTGTGGTATGCTTCCTACATGTATTTGTTAACTGGTTGGCAAAGAGTTCATCTATTTCTTCTGATTGGTTGGGTGGCCTATAATATAGACCTATGGTAATGTCACTTTTTTCTCTTTTATATTGATCCATATACAATCTGGAGAGATTTTATCTTTGATCATGTGCATTTCTGCAGGTATGTATTGTTCTCTTACATATAGTGCAATCATTGTTTGATTTGTTTTCTTGAGATTTGTGATCCGTTCTAGAGATTCTAGAGATTGGTCACCCTTCCCCTTCAGTTTTAGTTTAAAGCCCTTCTGATGAGTTGGGCCAGTCTTTTTCCAAGTACTTTTTTGCCTATTTTTGTGAGATGTAATCCATCCCTTGCCAATAGTCCTTTGTGTAGGAAATGCAGTTTGTGATCCAGGAAACCAAAGTTTTCTTGGCAACACCAACCCTTTAGCCAATGGTTTATTTCTAAAATTCTTTTTTCCCTCAATGGGTGTTGGCCTTTTGTTAGGAGTACTGTTAAGAACACTACTTGTGCTCCTAGCTTCTTAACTTTGCCTAGTTGTTTGTAATCTCTCACTATTGTACTCAGGTTGTTTGTTATGTCATTTGTCCTAATGTAGTGGTGAAGGAGGGTGTAGTAATCTGTGGGCCTAATTATTTTAGTTAGGTTCTCAACCACATCTTTGAATTTTGCTCCAAGGAGACATTATACCTCCCTGGATTGTGTGTCTGGTCTGCAGATGGATAGTTCTGTTCCTTTGAGGGTAGAGTCTCCTATTACCAACACTCTCCTTTCTTTTTGGGGGCGGTGCAGTCTGGAGTGCTTTTCTGTTTGTCTCAGGTGTGTTTGTTGATGTGGCTTTTTAAGGGATATTTGAAGTGACTTTTTAGGGATATCTGAAATTGTTTTTTTTGCTAGGTGTCTGCATGTCTTCTTTGTGGAGGGGTTGTGGGTCTGCATGTTTCCATCTAAGGAGAGAAATCAATTGCTCAGTTTTAATGGGGATGCTTCTGGTTGAATAGGATTGGGCAGAAGGGGTTTGTTTGTTGCATACTGTTTCTTTCTTTGGGTATTGTGTTTCCTTCTATGTGTGGCTTACCTCCATTTGTCTTCCTCAAAGGGGTTATTGGTAGGATCAAATTTTCTGGGAGTTATTTGTTTGTTATTTGGTTCGGTTTGGGTGGAGCTTTCTTTCGTATGTTTGGCTAGAGTTGCTTCTAAGTTCCTAAACTTTTCCTCTAGTAGTTCATATAATTTGCATTTGATGCATGTATAGTTTGGATGTTCTTTGGGCATCAGTGCATGCATGGAACATGTAATGCATACCACAATAGTATCAGTCACCTGTTCCATGGGTTTGGTGTTTGATAGCCTCGTCGTCACCTGCAGGCCTCTTGGTTTGCCGCTGCTGCCTCGCCACTGCCTGTGGATCTCCTGCCCCCAGCCACCTCACTGGTCCGTTGCTCCGCATTGCCACCAGCCACCTCCTTTTCACTTCCCCCAACCATCTCACCAGTCTTCTGCTTTGCGTTACTGTCGGCGGCCTCCTCTCCACCATTATTTTAGTTGGTTTCCTCATAAAACTAGGAACATTAGAATTTGATTCTGAAAGGTGTTTGTTACCACCAAATTAATGCACAGTTTGCATCAGACTCTTAGGTACCTTCTGAAAACTTCAAAGATTAGTACTAAACAACTACAGTGGTGAGCAGCCACTATTTGGGGAGTGAGTCTTTCTACATTCTGTACAACAGAATATTTACTAAAAAAAACACCGGTATGTAGAAGATTTTGCAGTTTCTGTATCAGGGTTTCATTCAATCTAATGAAAAAAAATTTGCCTGCATAGTTTTTTTTAAAGGGGAAAAATATTTCATAAAAATTCTGGAGCACGCAATTCTTATATTTATTTAGTTATGAGGTGGCTAAAGGGTGCATGTGACTATATAGTCTCTCATTGTATAATTCAGAGGTCTGCTTCATTTCTGACTTACAGACTTGAGGTTGGGGTTCTGAAAGCAAAGCCCACTTTGCCCTCTTTAGTGAGTAGGCCTGTGCACTTTCATTCAGGCAAAGTTCCTTCCAGCTCCTTCTCTTCTCCTTATGTTCAGCCAGGTATCCCAAGCACATGTCCAAGATACTTGAATGAACAGGCTGGAGAATTTAGAAAGGCTTCAAATATAAAAATATATTTTGGAAGGAGGGAGAGATCTTGAGAACTTTTTAATGCAGCAAATGAGGAGGAAGAGGAAGAAAAATATTGTTTATTCTTAGTCAGTTTAAAATCTGAACATACAATAAATCAGCGGTAGATATTTTTCCAGTAAATTTCGATTATGAGTCAATGAGGATGATTTTTAAACCTTATAAAGCATTTTCTTAATATTAATATATTAAAATATCATTATGAAAAAGAATTCTAAAGCACCTTGAGAATGAGGTAGAAAAGCATACCTCATTAATTGCAGGAAATTGGAATGGAGATTTCAGAATAGCATTGTTAAATTGCTTGAAGCAATCATCTTTACTATTGATTATAATATAGCTGTTCCTTTTCTATTTCCCAGCTTGCTAAGTATTTTTCATTGATCATTCTTTCTATCCTTTCTCTTTTTGATCGTATATCATTAGAATACCAGTAGCATATTGTAGAATTATTTCTGTAATGCCATGATTACTTCTAAGACAGCATACAGACTGTGAAATGCTTGCGGACGTAGTATAGTACTACAAATCCTAGAAGACTTTGCATCAGAAATGTAGAGTAGGGAAAGAAGACAACATGGAAGCCTGAGTTGGTGTTACATCTCAAAATTTTGTAGGAAAAGGAAAGAGCTTATTTCAGAGTCTGTTAAGAATGCTTGAAATAGGACTATAACTCTAATAATGCTTACCCAGACTTTTTCACTAGTTAATTGGGCAATTATTTTAAAACAAGTACTACTAGCAGGACATTTCATTGTTGCTTTTAAGCCTCTTCTTGTGGGTCAAAACCAAGAGCATGATCATCCTCCTGTCCCTCTCACTTTAGAATTGCTTCATTATTAAATGGAGGAGGTAAAAGTGTTACAACCCCTTTTACTAGTAAGAGCACTTAGGGCTCAATTCCCAGGAACAGTTCTGCAAGTTCAACACAACAATGTCAGATTCAATACATCTAACAGCTACTGTGAGTTCATTCATCCAGAGCTGTCACTGTGTATTACTCCTTTCTGAAGTTTGTTTTCTTTTGGAATTTGGATTACTTTTCAGTCCAATTTGACATGGGTTATTTAATTTGGATAAAGGATTTTGATCGCTCAGGGAAGAAAAAATAATTTTCAGTTATATTAGGGAGTTGCAGGGTGATTTGATAATAAAATATCTGTGTGTCCATGTGTGCATGGAGAAAAACAAAAAAACAGAAACCTGTGTATGAGGGGAAGGCTGATAACAATTGATGGGAAAGCGTCACAGAAGATATTGAAGCAATTCTACCATAGCAACCTCACTAAATTTACAAATATTGAAGGGTAAGATAAACATTCAAAACTAAATGTTAAAATAATGTAAAGGCAAAAGAATGTTTTGGATGTAATCACTAGTTCACTCTCTATATAGCACAGTATTTCTCAGTCTCTGTAACTTGAAGCCATGTGGAATTCAAGTTCAAACATATTGACTATGGGAATTCTGGAAGTTGAAGTTCAGTTGACTAAATGTTATGGAGGTTGACAAACACAGCTACAGCATATCTAGGATTATGTACCTGATAGAAACCAAAGGAAATTGTTAGTTGAAGGCTGACTGTTGTTTTAAGAAAAGAAAAAAAATACTTGATACTCAAAATAAAATTTAACAGCCATAGTTATTATTGATATATGTGGTTGAAATAATGATGCTTCCATCTTATTATATAATTGTTCATAATGTAAACAAGTTTAATTATGAAGAAATACAATACCAAACAGATGGTTGAGACTGGAATTCCAAGGCACAAGGCATTACAAAATGGCTGCTCTTGTTTGTGTGAGTCTGTCAAATTCTGCATTACTTCTAATAGAAAACTGAATAAAGCTGCCAATTTACAATTTTCAAATATTTGTCTTTTCC
Organism: Protobothrops mucrosquamatus; assembly: GCF_001527695.2. NCBI lineage: Eukaryota > Metazoa > Chordata > Lepidosauria > Squamata > Viperidae > Protobothrops > Protobothrops mucrosquamatus. Next base: position 824,096 of record NW_015386406.1, on the reverse strand, counting down.
ATTAAAAATCATTCCAAACCTGGGCCAGGGGATGTGGTTTTGTTTCTTTCAGTTGCTTCTGGGAGAAATGCAATTTAATAGTGTTCTTTTGTTGTTTTTGTATTTAATTGTTTTCTTACATTGCTTATATAAAATATGTGGTTAAACAGTTAAAATATGCATTGACTAGTGACAAGTTTTATAGTCGCTCTTTTTAAAATGTTGATGTCAGTTATAGGGGAGTGATCAAGACTGATACTCTGAGTCTTCTGGGTTCAGTACTCTCTCCCCTCCTATTTAATATGAGATCTCTGAAGACATAATCTACCAGTTCAGGGTGACATAGAATTAGTACAATGATAATATATTTCAACTTTGGATGATTTAGTGATGCTATCAAAGTTTTGGATGGATAGAAGATATTCTGCTTAACCCCAAGCAAAACTAAGTGGGTCTGGGTGATCCTCCCAATGCTGAAGGCTTTCCATTTTTGGTCCTGAACCAAATACCTGATACATAATATGGAGATCTTCCTGAACTCTTGGATCCTTATCAAGGAACAGATGGTACTTGGCACCAATGAGGCCTTGTCCTCATTGTCACTTATAGCTAGGCCCCTAGCTCATGAGTAAATTATTACAATGGGCTATACAAAGGGCTCCCCTTAAAGACCATCCAGAAGCTGGTCCACAACACATCAGCCTGAGCAATAATGAGTAGGCATAAATGCTCATATAATGGTGTGCTGCAGCTGCCAAAAAAGCAAGGCAGTCCTGCATTAACAGAGGAATAGAATCAATATCATGTGAAATGTTAGTACCACTTTATAATGCTTTGGTAGGACCACACTTGGAATATTGCATCTAGTTTTGGTCACTGGATAGTAAAAAAAAGATGTTGAGACTCTAGTAAGAGTGCAGAGAAGAGCAACAAAGATGATCAGGGAACTGGAGACAAAAACATATGAAGATTGCAGGAATTGGGTATGTCTAGTTTAATGAAAAGAAGGACTAGGAGGTAACATGGCAGCAGTGTTTCAATACCTAAGAGACTACCACAAAGAAGGGGAGAAGTGTCAATTATTGTCCAAAGCACTTAAAGCATCTAAATGTAGAACACAAAGCAATGGATGGTAACTAATCAACTAGGTAACCAACCTAGAAATAAAGAGAAATTTCCTGAGTTAGAATAATTAATCAGTGGAACTACTTGCCTCCAGAAATTGTGGCTTTTCCAACAGTGGAGGTTTTTAAGATTGGACAACTATTTGTCTAAAATGATATGGAGTTTCCTGCCTGAGCATACCCAAGAATTCTGTTAATGTATAATCTGTATGTGTGTTTGTTTTCTGGATGCATAATATGAATCCTATCTAGATTAGCATTCAGTGATCAACCAGTTGCACCAGGAGGTCCACACTGAGAACAGAATTTGTTTTCAGACTATCTTTAGTCTCTACACTCTTCTGCCTTCAGCTGGGTTTTCAGTGGGTAAATATTTTTTGTAACATTTGCCAAGTTTTTTGCTTGTTACACCATACATTTTTCAAAGATGTTAATTCTTTCAATAAATTTTGATACCTAATTGCCAATGGTTCTCCTGCCAGGCTTCTTTCCATTCAGTAAAAATGAGACAATGACAATGCTAAACAAGAGAAGAATTATTCCATTTTTTTAAATTTATATGATTTATATCCATATTACTTCCCCCTAGTTAGCATCTGATCCACTGTTTAGAAGTAGGAAAGATAAATGGAGTGGGGATGGGATGGGAAGCTGTTTCAAAGAGTAGTGCACAGAAAGCTTTGCTAAAGTGAAGAATCCTTTGAACAACTGAACAGTCCTACAATTGTAGCTGCATTCATTCCACTTGCTAAATCAAAACCACATATTACAGCTTAGTATGACCTATGAACTCAGTCTGATGTAGGAAAATCCTTTTAATTCTTTGACATAGTAAAAGGCTATTCTCCTCCCAATAAGCAAAAAGACATTCACAAGAATAAAGTGTCACTTTATTCTTATCTATGGGATACTGTATCTGAAACATTCTATCTGCTTAAACTGTATCCACACAAATAATCTTGTATGGTTGGGTGACTTTTTGTAGTTCCCCGTTTTAGATATGTGTGAAGATGTATTTTTTAACTGCAGTATTCAATAGCAAACCAAATAGTTAAATAATTCACTGGAAGAAAGAAACTTTTCATTTTTTAAAATCTGTGAAGCATGTTTCTAGAACTACTAACCTGAATATATAAAAATTTCTACAAGAAAAGAGATTTTGCTTTTTTTTCTTTCATTTCATGCTTTTCTCATACATTTCAACTGATTTATTGTATATTATTTTTTAAAGAATTCCTCATCCTAATCTTATAGTTATAATATTTTATGTTTCCTACTTGAGGAAAGTTTTAATTGATGTTATTAAAGTGCATTCAGAAACTCAAAAACTGAAACTATGATTAATAGAAAGGCAGCGAATAAAATGTTTTAAATAATATCTGTGTTAACCATATATAAAATTATTTGATATTCGATAGTTATAATTTACAGGACAGTGGAGAGATCTTCAAATAAACACAACATAATGGCCACCAGACTGAATGAAGGAAGACAAGTGGCTAAAACAGAAGAGATTGAATGGAGGGACGGAACTTAAGAGCATTCAGAGACAAAAGGGAGAAATTTTTATATCATGAACTGATGGCTTGCATGCAATGGAAACTTTGTCCCTTTTCCTCTCCTCCATTCCCCATCTCTTCTCCCTCCCCTTCTTTCATTTATCTTCCTCCCTCCCTCTCCTCTTCTCCAGAGAGGTCAGGGCTGGTCTTAATTAGCTGGCTGGCTCAAGTGAGAGTCAGTTTTGCAGTTTCTTTCTAAAATTTAGCAAATTAAAAAAAATCATTTCAGGATTTGGCAAATCATGTTAGATTCCCATGAAATTGCCAAGGTAATGATTTGTCCATTTTCAGCATTGAAGACTTGCAGGATTGGAGGTAGTTTGTTTTCCAACTATCCAGACTGAAGATACCTAGACTCCAGTTGACCTAATACTCTATTTTCTTCGTGAGCTTCTTTCTGGGAATATCAGACTGGAACTTGGTGCCGAGCTTATGCACTAATTCTAGGCAGTCCAAGCTTGCTGGTCTTCTGCAAGAAGTAAAAAAAATCCACTGCTCATTGTCACTGTCATCAACCAGTGTAGTGCTTCCAGAGAATATCAGGATAAGCCACTTAGGAGAAGGGGAGGGTGAGTCTAAGTAAGAATTACCTGATTCTGGCTGGATCATCTTGAACTATGAACTGGTGCTAAAGTAGAAGCTGATGCTGTGAGTTCAAAGACCATCAAATGACAAGGCAAATTCTGATAGTGATTTGCAGTGTTCCTGCTTTTTTTGGAAAACTGAACAGGAGCCCCATTAGATGATGGTAGCCTATAAGAGGTTCCCAAAGTTAATTACATCATAAAACTTGAGAATCTCACTTTATTAGGATATTTTAGTACTACAACTTGAAGTAGACAGGATACATAACATCACTTGTCCTGGCAGAAATAAGAAGACATGCCTATTTATGTGGAGCAAGAAAAGTTGATGGAGGTTGCCTGCATCCTGGAAAATTGGTTCAAGATAACCTTGAGCATTCATATTTTGGAGAATGGTTAGTGGTCTATCCTCACATAGATGACATATAAATGAATTTTTAAGTTTCTGCCAGATAAAATACATTCAAGCATAATTTTGCTTTTATTTCAGTTTGCCTTTAGCAGATTTCAATGGATATAACAATGTTGTGCCCAACTTTCTGCTTGAAGAACTGTGGTATTATGCTAGGATACATCCACTCACCCAATACCTAGGAATGTTCCTCTGAGTTTCCCATGCATCTGTGCTCTTACATCAGCTCTACCCTTCAGGCACATGTCTATCACAGTAAAGCCAAGAAAACCCAAATCTGTGCTGAAAATATCATGATAATTTCACTAGAAGGCTAATCCCCTAATACATTTGATATCTGTTTGGATAGCCCTACCAAGAGTAGCCCTGGGATACTTATAGTGATAATCATTGTTAATTTAAGATTGAAGATACCATGCTTGGCTCATTCAATCCTAAATTCCAGTCCCACTCAATATGCTATAACATTTAAGCCACAGCCGTCTTTAGTTTTTGAGTAACCGTAGCATGAGATATAAGAATCAGATTAGTTAATTTTTGAAGTTCTACATTTAGGCAAGAAAAACCAAATGTACAGGTATAGTATAGGGGGTAGCTTGCTCAATAGTAGTAACTGTGAGAGGGATCTCGGAGTCCTAGTGGACAATCACTTAAATATGAGCCAGCAGTGTGCTGCAGCTGCCAAAAAAGCCAACACAGTGCTGGGCTGCATTAACAGAGGGATAGAATCAAGATCACGTGAAGTATTAATACCACTTTACAATGCCTTAGTAAGGCCACACTTGGAATACTGC
>NW_015386406.1:809420-819566 GCF_001527695.2 Protobothrops mucrosquamatus | reverse complement strand
TTATTATTATTATTATTATTATTATTATTATTATTATTATTATTATTATTATTATTATTATTATTATTATTAATATGGCTTTAAACATATTTCTAAGGGGAAATGTCTTCTTTTCTTCATTCTGATATTGTTCTTACTATTCCTTGTACTTCCTAGATTTCTCAAAGCAGGAAAGGTAAAGGACGGTGATGGGGAAATATCACAGAAAGCCAGTTGTTTTCGTACTTTTTAATTAGGTATTTAGTGCTCCTTTTAAAGACTATTCTTAAAGTGGTTCCCTGTTTACTTTTCTATATATGAAGCAAACTTTCCATCTTCTTCTGAACATCATTTTATTTATGCAAATAATTTTTCCCATCCGCATAGACATAACCGTTTGTCTGATTGCTCTGTTTGCTACTGCTTGTAGTTAGATACCTTCTTATTGTTTCTTGCTTCTTCTGACAATTCAGCATCTAGAAAAAACAAAAGAACTAAGCCAGATAGCAACGTCAACAGCAAACAATGCAATAACATCATCATACAAATGCTGCCATTATATTTTTGCAACCAAATATTTGGCACAAATATGTAAGTTATAACATTTTTGTGATTACATCATCAAGCAGGTGCTGCCATTTGTCCCTTCCAGTCCACACATAGATGGACATAAGCAGTTCCCAATTGGGGCTTAGTGACATTGTAGCATTGGTGCAGGATTGCCTTGGACTGTATAAAGTTCTTCTCTGCATACATATAAAGCTCTTCTCTGTAGCGTGAAGCTTTTTCCTCTAGCTAATATTCATATTTCCTTTTGATGAGCCAATCTAATGTTGGAAACCTTTTAATAAATCTGTTAATTCTATTTTTAATAAAGAAACTCACGTACAATCTGACTTGTAAAGAGTTTTAAACTGTACCACTGCAGAAGTGGCTTATATTCAGAACCAAAGACAATTACATATCAAATTGAGTTCATCGTCCAAATATCTTTCAAACTGAAAGGATTTTACAGATTGTCTCAATTTACAACTGGTTGTTTAATGATTGTGTGAGATTATAACAACCTTGGAAAGAGTGCTTTAGAATCTGTAAAACATATGCAGCCATTGTAAAACAACACAGTACCACCACCCCAGCGGTCAGGTGATCATAATCTGAGTGGTTAGCAATCTGTTCATACTGACAACTATTTGTCAAATGCTCATGGGATCACCATTTGGAATATCCTCTGCTGGCTTCTGGAGAAAATCAGCGGGAAAGCTGAAAGGGAGATGGTAAGCTGCTGCAGTCTGATGAGAGGATTCTAAAGGCTGGCTGAAATAACTTCTTGCTGAGAGGAACTGAATACCTTCAGCATAGTGGAGAAGTAGAGATCAGATCCTGAGGATCTGCCAGAAGAAGTTCCCTTTTGTGCAAGGAGGAGAGCACACACATGCACATGCACAAATACAATGCACAACATGGGGCTTTGTTTAGATTGGGATTATTTGAACTCCATTTCTGCACTTTGTCAAAGGAGTTCCATTCCACATATGGAGGGGAGCTGAAGTTCTTTGGCAGAATGGAGAAATGCAGCTCCTCACCCCATTGAAAGTGTTCCCTTCTGAACTTGGTGGGAAGCTGACTGCTTCTGGCAGACGGCTCTTTTAGCCAGCCCTTGGAGATATGAGCATGCTGAAACCCAAGCAGAGACTGAAGAGGTAGTACAATAACATAAGTATGAGGTGTCTCAAGGGGAGGCTCTGGGAGGCTCAGTGCATAAGGATCTTATCACTCAGGAGCCTAAAATCCTGCTTAATTTTCAGCAGGGAGGATTTATAGCTCCTTCAAAGAGCCTCCCAGGGTCTCTTCCTCCCCTTTGAAACACCCCATACTCCTTATCTGGAATTTTGTTCACCTAACAACGTACACAGTCACTTAATAGCTGCCACTAGGAGTGTCAGGATTGCCTTCAATGAACCAAGCAGTCACATAGGCAGTCACGTGATATATTACATAATGACTGCTTCAGTCAATAACCGAGATTTTGGATTGTAGGTAGAAAATTATTTGTCCTCTCTTGCATAAATTCACTAGAAAAGGAAAAGATGGGCTTTTTTTCAGTGAAGTCTCTGGAGCAGCCATGAAAAAGATATCTTCTTCAGTTCCACTTAAACATCTTTCCAAAAATGTTGAAATAGACATTATGATTCTTAGCAAGTGAGTAGGCTAACAGAGGAGAAGGAAGAACTCATTTCAGAAACAGAAAATGCTTTCTCCTTTCCCTATTAGAAAATTGTAGCCCAGAACAGTACTCATTTAAGTAGGAGGGTCCAAAGATTTCCCCACCCCCAAGATTTTTCCATCTAAATCTGCCTAGTTACTGATTTCATGTCTTCCCATCGTCAGAGAGTTTTTCCACGTAGACTTTTATAAAAAAAAAAAAAAAAAAAGCAAGTACTGAATGAAGCATTCTCAGTTCTGGGGAGCCAATCTTTAATAGTAGAGTTACAGTAATGTAGCCCATAGTGCTGCATAGTGACCTTTAAAAGTGGACAAAGTCAGACTCACTTCTAGACAGTAGTCTAGGAATAGGTTATTGCTCCAAATTAGTCCAATATCCATAAGTAGCTATATGTGGGACCAGTAGCCTCTGCTAAAAGCATACAGAAAGTTTAAAATTGCTTTCAGTTTACTGTGCAATGGAAATGCTACCTCCCACTCCCTTTTTTTACATAAAAGACATAAGTGACATATGTAAACAGTAAGGTGACCAACCGTCCTCCTTTAGGGAGGACAGTCCTCCTTTTGTTGAGTTCTGTCCTCCCTCAAAAAGTGTCCTCCTACATGTCCTCCTTTTCGATATTTGAAGACTGATCTGCAGGGCTTTTTTCCCCTCATAGAATGCTCAGAACAGCGTTCCAGCACCTTTTTTTGATGGTTTTTTTTTCAACTTTTGCATGAGCTGTGCTACACTCCCTATTGGCTTTCGAAAGCCAATAGGAATTGCTGCTGAGCGCGCCCAAACGGCCGGTAAACTTTGCACATGTAAGTTGTCTGCAGTGAAGGCAAATTGGCAGGAACTTTGCACCCCTCCCTGCTACCCAACTACACCATCTCCTAGTTAGAAGATACCTGGAGGAGACAGGAGCGGCGATGCCACAATAACTTTCTCTTGATCTTTGGCCCTGCTAGGGCAATAATGGCTGTGGGAGCAAGAGGCAGGGGCGGCGGGGCTGCTGTGGCGGGGCTGCTGTGGGCGGGGATGTGAGGGGCAGTGGTGGCCGGCTGCCCCCGTGCTGTGGGAGCCGCGGGGCCTGCTCTACATGAGGCTGCGCAGGGTGGGCAGTGGTGCTGGCGGGGCAGCTGTAGGTGGGGTGTGTCAATGGCAGGCTACCCCCTGGAGCCAGAGCCGGCACAACTGGTGCTTTGGGAGCCGCGGGGCCCGCTCTACATGGCAGGGCAGCAGTGCTGGCGGGACGGCTGCGGGCGGGGGCGCGGCATGTAAGCATAATTACAATATAAAATGTTATTGTTACAAATATTTTTTATTATGCATTTATCATATTATAGTGTATTCTGTATTATTGTTGCAATGAATAAAATGTTTCTTTTATTTATGATATTTTTTCTTCAATTTATTTGTGTCCTCCTTTTCATTGTAAAAAAGTTGGTCACCTTATAAATAGGGTGTGACTAACATTTAGACTTTTTCAATCCCCTCTGCTATTGCTCCTGATTGAGACCAGCTTTATTTAGATGAGGGCCTGGAACGTCTACTTTTAAACCTGCCCAGAGACTGTTCAAATGGCAGAGCCATTTTTAAGTGTTGCCTTATCTGACCATGGAGAATCTGACCTTTTCTTATCCTAAATGTCATCAGACATTTATTATCTGCCAGTATAAAAATATTGTGTACCTTGAACGTTGGATAAAACCATGGCTGTAATTGTCTAATTATTCTTGTCTAATTATTCTAATTTGAGATCTATTATAATACCAATTTTAAAGTGTTTTACTTGTGATATATATCTTTCCATTATGACTCTTCATTTTGAAATATATCCCACTTCAAGCCCCAAACAAATGACCTAGTATAGGGGTGTCAAACTGCCAGCCCGCAGGCCAGTTGCATCATATGGAAGCTGCCCCCATGCCAGCTCTGGCAATGCAAAAAAAGTTGCGATACATCGCAACACGTCACATGATGTGGCAAGTTTGACACCTGTGATCTAGTATAATTGTTGTGTCTTTTTTAGTTCCAGGTGCTGCTACATTTTCATCAACCAGATTTTGATATAATCTGTTTTAATTTTTCTTTTGCAGGAATTCAAGCTGTTTATATAGACACTTTAGATTATGCTAGCCACACTGAAGGATCATCTTTGGCTGTTCCTTAAACAGTTATAAAAGTCCGGATTAATTTTTTTTATCCAAAAGAAGAAAAAAATTAAAATACCTCATTCAGAAAGTCAGATATCACCTCCATTGCTCAGAATATAAATATATTTATTTTCTATCCAACCTTGACGAATATAAATCACCAGGACCCGACTGATTACATCCCAGAGTTCTGAAGGAACTGGCAGATATTATCTCAGAATCATTGCATCATATCTTTCAAAAATCCTGGAGCACCGTGGAAATACCTGAGGATTGGAAAAGGGCTGATGTGGTTCCCATCTTCAAGAAAGGAAAAAAAACGGACCCAGGAAACTACAGACCAATCAGTCTAACATCAATACCTGGGAAGATCCTGGTAAAGATAATAAAAAAACCAGACCTGAGAACAACTAGAAGCAAACAAAGTTATAACTGGTAGCCAGCATGGGTTTGTTAAAAACAGATCATGCCAAACCAATCTTATTTCATTCTTTGATAAAGTGACCAAATTAGTGGACCAGTGAAATGCTGTGGACATAGTATACTTAGATTTCAGTAAGGCATTCAACAAAGTAGACCTTAATCTACTGCTTGGTAAACTAGAAAAAGGTGGAATTAACAACATCACCACCAGATGGATTTGTAGCTGGCTGACAAACCGTATTCAAAGAGTAGTCCTCAATGGTACTACATCCACATGGAGAGAAGTAAGCAGTGGGGTACCACAAGGCTCCGTCTTAGGTCCAGTACTCTTCAATATCTTCATCAATGACTTAGATGAGGGAATAGAAGGGAAACTCATCAAATTTGGAGAGGACACTAAACTGGAAGGAATAGCCAACACCCCAGAAGACAAACTCAGGATCCAAAAAGATCTTGACAAACTTGAACAATGGGCCCTACCCAACAAAATGAGTTTTAATGTGGAGAAAACAAAGTTTTACATTTAGGCAGGAAAAACCAAAGGTTTAAGTACAGATTAGGCAAGACCTGGCTCAAAAACATTAACTGTGAGAGGGACCTTGGAGTCCTAGTGGACGATCACTTAACCATGAGCCAGCAGTGTACAGCAGCAGCCAAAAAAGTTAATACAATCCTGGGTTGTATAAACAGAGGCATAGAATCAAGATCACGTGAAGTATTAGTACCGCTTTATAAAAGCCTTGTGAAACCTCACCTGGAATACTGCAACCAATTTTGGTCACCATACTACAAAAAAGATGTTGAGACCTTGGAAAAAATTCAGAGAAGAGCAACTAAAATGATCCAAGGCCTGTAGACTAAAATATATGAAGAATGGCTGCAGGACTTGGGTTTGCCTAATCTAAAGAAAAGAAGGAACAGGGGTGACATAACAGCAGTATTTCAGTATTTGAGGGGTTGCCATAAAGAAGAGGGAGTCAAGCTATTCTCCAAAGCATCAGAAACAAGAAACAATGGTTGGAAACTGACCAAAGAGAGAAGCAACCTTGAATTAAGGAGAAACTTCCTGACAATGAGGACAATTAACCAGTGGAACAGCTTGCCTTCAGAAATTATGGGCACTCCATCACTGGAGGTTTTTAAGAAGAGACTGGACAGTTAATTGTCTGAGATGGTGTAGGTTCTCCTACTTGAATGGGGAGCTGGACTAGTAGACCTCCAAGGTCCCTTCCAGATTCTATTCTATTCTATTCTATTCTATTCTATTCTATTCTATTCTATTCTATTCTATTCTATTCTATTATTTTTATTTTTAGCAGAATACCAAAGATATTTTTGATGATCTACAAAGTTATAAAACTGAACAGTTTTTGACAGGGAAAATCATTAGTTGGTCTTTGTCAGCAACAGTCGTCCTTCTTGTCCTGCTACTTAATATAATCCAGTAACTGCTTTTTTTAACCCCACAGCAAATTGCTTTGTTATACAGCTTTAATTTTTTTCTATTAAAATAGAAAAGAAACTAAGCTACATATAGAAATTTTAGTAATAATTTTCTTGAGGGTCAATTCTTGTGATAGGAATTCTATTTTATTGAAGGAAGCTTTGAGGAATTCCATTTACAGCACACTCCTATTCATAATTTAGTTCACTGGAACTTAGTCCAGTGTAAAATTCCAGACCTTAATATAAAGGTCTCCTAAAATATTAAATACAAAATATTTAAGTCCTAATATAAATGCAATATAGTTTTTGAAAGCCATAATTATTTGTATTGTATTGTATTGTATTCATATGTACTGTAGCTTTACGTTGTAAATATGCACTCAAATATTTGAATATTTGAACACAGGAAATAAGAACACAGGAAACAGTCAAAATATTATTCAATACTCATTATGGCCTAAATGTGTTGATGAAGGCTGCATTAATATGTATTATCCAAATAATAAAGTCTTGGTTTATAAGGTATATATGTCTAGGTTCATATAAACAAACAAACAATAAAGTACATTCAGACATATATAGACATACATACATACACTCAAGCAAAACATATTTTGGGTTTACTAGTACTGAAATTTTAGATTTCAGAAGCAGATTTTTGTTTCCTGCCCTAGAGTTCTAGTCACTGAATCTAGATCCTTCGGTGTGCCCAACATTTTTCAAATAAAAGCTATTTTTATAAGGAGCTATAATCTATTTTGGGGAGTTGAAATGTTAAGAAGATCCAAATGCATCAACAATAATAACAATAATACAAGCAAAGACCAAAGCCATGTCCATATGCCCATCACTGCCCACAGCCTTCAAAGCAGCATCCATTTTACATCTCCAAACTTACAATTATTCTTCATGTATTGGCTGAGTATCCCTCCCCTAAATGTTTTTGGTGATCCAAATTCCAAATGCATAAAATTCCAAATGCATAAAATTCCTATTTTATGTATACGTTGGAAGGCTGTGTTTCTCACACTGTTTACAAGTATAATTTGATCTGAAATTTCCTTAGTGCCAACCTGGCCTTTGGAAAATGATGGTTAAAACAAAACTTAGTTTAACATATTATATTAACTCAGCCTATGTGAACAGAAGTTGTGTTAAGACCTAGGTCTAATAGAAATTTCTCTGATCCCTTAATAATAATAATAATAATAATAATAATAATAATAATAATAATAATAATAATAATAATAATAATAATAATAATAATAATAATAATAATAATAATAATAATAATAATAATAATAATAGTAAAGTTGGAAGGGACCTTGGAGGTCATCCAGTCCAACCCCCTGCTCAGGCAGGAAACCCTATACCATTTCGGACAAATGGCTGTCCAGTCTCTTCCTAAAAACCTCCAGTGTTGGAGCATTCACCACTTCTGGAGGCAGGTTGTTCCACTAGTTAATTGTTCTAATTGTCAGGAAGTTTCTCCTTAGTTCTAGGTTGCTTCTCTCCTTGCTTAGTTTCCACCCATTGCTTCTTGTCCTGCCTTCAGGCGCTTTGGAGAATATCTTGACACCCTCTTCTTTGTGGCAGCCCCTGAGATATTGGAACACTGCTATCATGTCCCCCCTCATCCTTCTCTTCATTAAACTAGACATACCCATTTCCAGCAACCGTTCCTTATTACGAAATCGGAGGTCAGGGGATTAGTAGAAACAACGAGAAGAGACATGAGAAAGATCTCAGAGTTGTAGAAAAAATGTAGCGCCACTGGTTTTGACCTACGTCATAAGGTTCACACCGGAATGGTTCCGTAACATTTCACCATAATTGTGAAGTACACTAGAACTAAGATAGGGAGACAATTACGTCCCTAGCACTGTATTGGCCTTTTTGGCAGCTGCAGCACACTGCTGGCTCATATTTAGGTGATCGTCCACTAGGACTCCGAGGTCCCTCTCACAGTTACTACTATTGAGTAAGGTACCCCCTATACTATACCTGTACATTTGGTTTTTCTTGCCTAAATGTAGAACCTTGCTTTTTTCACCATTGAATTTCATTTTGTTAGATAGCGCCCAGTGTTCAAGTCTGTCCAGATCCTTCTGTATCTTAAGCCTGTCTTCTGAAGTGTTGGCTATTCCTGCCAGCTTGGTGTCGTCTGCAAATTTGATGATTTCCCCATCTATCCCCTTGTCCAAATCGTTGATATAGATATTGAAGCGCACTGGGCCCAGAACAGAGCCCTGGGGCACCTCACTACACACTTCCCTCCATGTAGATGTGGTTCCATTGAGGACCACACGCTGAGTACGGCCGGTCAGCCAGCTACGGATCCATCTGGTGGTGGTGCTTTCTACCCCACATTTTTCTATTTTGTCAAGTAGTAGGTTGTGATCTACTTTATCAAATGCCTTACTGAAGTCCAAGTAAATTATGTCCACAGCATTCCTCTGATCCACTAATTTTGACACTTGGTCAAAGAATGCAATAAGATTTGTCTGGCATGATCTATTTTTGACAAACCCATGTTGGCTTTTAGTAATGACTTTGTTTGCCTCTAAGTGTTCATTGATTCGTTGTTTGATTATCTTTTCCAGGATCTTCCCAGGTATTGAGGTCAGGCTGATAGGTCTGTAATTTCCTGGGTCCATTTTTTTTCCTTTTTTGTAGATGGGAACTACATCAGCTCTTTTCCAGTCCTCTAGTAGTTCCCCTGTGCTCCAAGATCTTTGAAAAATATAGTTCAGTGGTTCTGAGATCACATCTGCCAGTTCCTTGAGAACCTTGGGGTGTAATCCATCTGGTCCTGGCAATTTGAATTCGTCTAGGCTTACCATTTTCTTGCCTATCTTAACTTATGTTTCTATTCTGTTTTTTATGGCACTATTTTCGATAGGTTGGTCTGTTTTTTCCCTTTGTGTAAAGACAGATGCAAAAAACGAGTTAAATAGTTCTGCTTTCTCCCTGTTGCTTGTCACCTTCTTGCCACTTTCACCCACTAATGGACCAATCATTTCCTTCACTTTTTTCTTGTTTTTTACATGTTGAAGGAAGCTTTTTTTGTTATTTTTGACTTTGGTCGCAAGCCTTAGTTCATTTTGAGCCTTGGCTTTCCTCACTTCATCTTTGCAGGTTCGGGCTATTTGCTGATATTCTGACTTAGTTATGTGCCCTTCTTTCCACTTTCTATACTTGTCCTTTTTATCTTTCAATTTGTCAGAGAGTTCTTTATACAGCCATGCTGGTTTCTTTTGAGAGCTGTTATTTTTCCTCTTTGTGGTATTGTGCTAGACTGGGCTTTTATTATCTCATTTTTCAAAATTTCCCAAGCTTCTTGAGTTGTTTTCCCCTTGAGGATTCTCATCCATGGAATCCTTCCCAAGCCCTCTCTAAGTTTATTGAAATTCGCTCTCTTGAAGTCCAAAATTCTAGTTTGACTGTGTTCTATTGCTTGTGCTTCCATAATGTTGAATTCCAATATTGCATGATCACTTCCGCCCAGGGTTCCTATGGCTTCAACACCTTCTATCATTTCATCTCTGTTAGTGAGAATTAGATCCAAAATGGCTAATTCCCCAGTTCCCTTCTCTACTTTTTGAGAGACAAAGTTTTCTGCTAGGTTTGCCAGGAACCTATTTGATCTTCCACTTGGTGCAGAGTTTGTCTCCCAGTTGATGTCAGGGTAGTTAAAGTCCCCCATTACTATTGTGATGTGCTTCCTACATACTTTAGTTAGCTGACTAGCAAAAAGTTCATCTATTTCCTCTGTTTGGTTGGGTGGCCTGTAGTATACACCTATGGCAATGTCATTTTTCCCCCTTTTATATTGACCCAAATGCATTCAAGACAGTTTTTATCATTGTTGTGCTCTATTTCTGTAGAGATGTAGTTATTTCTTATATAGAGAGCAACTCCACCTCCTCTTTT
>NW_015386406.1:801403-809206 GCF_001527695.2 Protobothrops mucrosquamatus | reverse complement strand
TATAGACATTTGAGTCCTTTATGACCGGCCCTGTGTTTACTTTCTACATAACCTGTGTGGTGCCTGAGTTCCCCTATTGTCTTACCACCTAATTGGTTAGTGCACTTTGTGTGGCACTCACTATTAGAGGCTTGATTTTGCTTGACAGCAAGGTTGGTATTCTTACATGCACTGATAGCCCTATAATTTTTAGATTGCCAGGGACAGGGTTGTTCTGTATCAATTAACTCACTGTCCCCGCTGTTTAGTTTAAATTTTCCTCCAGAAAATCTGTGAATTTATAGCCGAGTAACTCAGTCCCTTTCTTTGATGGATGCAAACCATCTCTTTTGTACATCTTTTCATTGGACCAGCTACAGACATTGTGACTAATATATCCAAAGCCTTCCCCTTTACACCACTCCTTTAGCCGCATATTGAACGAGCTTTCTGACATCTATCTATCTATCTATCTATCTATCTATCTATCTATCTATCTATCTATCTATCTATCTATCTATCTATCTATCTATCTATCTATCTATCTATCTATCTATCTATCTATCTAACTAACTAACTAACTAACTTTTCAACCTCTCATCTTCCTGGTAGAAGAGCTCTGGGTTATGTACAATTTAATCAATATAATAAAACATTAACAAGCAATAATTTAGGATTGGGAAAAAAATGTAAAACCACATTGTAAAATTACAAAAAAATCAGAGTTTCAAGATGGGGAGACTAGGAGTTAACACAGGTGGTGGTGGTGGGAGTTCTCAAAGCAGTGAAGGTCCCTGTGTCCCCCCCCCACAAGATTACACAGCCAGGTTTTGACCTCTTTATGGAGACCAAGAAATGGGTGGGAGGGTGTTCCTAAATTCTGAGGACAAAATGTTCCACAAAGCAGGGGCAGCGGCAGAGAAGATCCTCTTCCTGGACCCTGCCAGTCAAAATTCTTTGAGTGATGTGTGGTATGTAGATGCCTTCCCTGCCTGAATGAGTGGAACGGTGAAGCCAGTTCTATACTATTATACAAAAAATTGTGATAAAAATTGTGATAAAAAGCAAAAACGTACCAGAGAAAACTTAAGAATGAACAAAAGTGTGAGTATATTTCTAACAGACAGTTTGGATTATAGTTTAGAGATATTTGTATAGTAATTAATAACTGGATTAGTGAGTGAGTGAGTGAGTGAGTGAGTGAGTGAGTGAGTGAGTGAATGAATGAATGAATGAATGAATGAATAAATGAATGAAATTCACTGAATGCAGAATTACATAATTGAAAAGTCAGACTATAGTTTCTTAGTTTTGTGGAAGAGGCCTAAATGGATGTGATTGGCCTGTGTAAAATTATAAAAATGAACTGGAACATAAGCACATGAAATAAACCTCACCTTGACCGGATTTCCATTTCATTAAATTTGTTGTAGCAAACTAATGGATATACTGGATAAAGAGGAACATATGTCTGTTTCTGAAAACAGAGAACAGATGGTAAGCCTACTGATAGAACTATTATAAAAAAGCATTTTTCAGAATGGCAACAGACTTTGAAAATTAAACATGCTAGAAAAGAAACTTGCAGTAATGAAGAACTCAAAACTCATTTTGCCTTTTTGAGGTTACAGAATGTATACTGTATGTGTGCATCAACAGCACAAAGTAAATCGAGTGAGTAGAAAACTGCCAGTTCTCAGCTGCAATTACAGTGCAAAATTTATTTTAATTTCCTTATCGTGTATATTGCATGCTAAGAGTATATTTCATTTCTACATAATAATGGTAGCTATGATTTGCAATTCCTGCTATCACAGGTGTAAAAAGCTGATACAATCTAAAATTTGGAACATCATAGTTAGATTTTTATCCCTTGGATTTATATGATGCTTTGAGCTGTTTCCAAGCAGAAATACTGATCTTGCGAACTTGCACTGCAACCAAAATCAAAACTTTTTTCAATCAGCCACTTTCAGTGGTAATACAAAGCATAGCTCTTCACAGAATAGCAAAGAGGAACTTTGCTCAGGTTTGCTTATATTTGCTTAACTTTGGCTGAATCATACACTTGATTTAGAAATGATTTGAACTGAATCTTTGGACTGAATTATTGCAACATTACATAAAAGCTCAAAACTCAAGTCTGCAAGAAATTAGCTATGCATTCCAGAAAACATTTAAAGTGGAAATCTGGAATCTGCTCCTTTCAGTTTGCCCAATAAAAATATATTGTCCAACCAAACAGAAAATAGAAGCTTTCTGATCTATCTCCCCTACTCTGAAAGCCTCAAATTAATGAGATGAAATTTCTTAAATTTAATATTCGTCACTGATGATGGTGAAAAACTTCAGTACAGTAGGCAATTGTGGCAGGAATTATATTTGGCAAATCTGTACAAGAACATTGCAGGTCCCAGAATTTGAAATAATCATTCATGTAGTCTGAAGACTGCAAAAGCCAAGAATGCAAGAGATTTTTTTTCTATTAACTGTGGTAGGCAAATTCTGATTCATTGCATAACAACTCACCCATTATTTTTTTAAAAATTTGCATCAGTAACTTGATGGTTGCACTCATTGTTCTGGACAGCACAGGCTTGATTAGCTGCAGTACTAAGAGAAATTCACACCACATGAACAAAAACTACATTCTAGTAGAGAGCACAAATGCGATAAATTGAATTGATCTACTGTTAATGCAATGGAGCCAAACTGTCTGATTATTGGCCATTAGTCCAAAGCTCTAAGACCAAATTCAGGGCCAACCATAACTTTTTAATTTAATACAACTAATTTTCTTCCTCCAGTGAAGGTTCCTAGAGAAATTAAGATGTCAGCAGTTACTTTAGCTTTGCTGTACAAAGGATCTATAATGTTTTAAAACTTAAAGAAGAAAGATGTGCAGGAATAATGCAGGAAAAGGAAGAAAGAAATTCAATGAAAAAGAATGTATGATGTGGCTAGAGACAAGTTAGAGGAAAGGGATTCAAAGGAGGAGAGAGAGTAGAGTATCCAATGGTGAATGTGGGGACCTTATGTGGTTTAGGATATCAATTGTCTTGGACCACTTGGAGCAGATTGAATAAAACATATGAAATGGGTTTAATTTAATACAATCATGCTTAGTTCTCATCCCATGATCAACTGACTCCACATAATATTGCTTATTATGTACTGTTCACTTAATGATGCCTTCTAAAACTGAAAATATTTACATTCAGTTGTCTCTAACTTCCTTTAAAAAAACAAGTTATGGCAAAATCTACTTACAGGTTATTGCTAGGATGGATGAACGTGTATTGATATCTTTTTGGAGTCTTGCTTTGTTCCCACTCTGTATCACTCCATGAAAACTTTATAAAAAAATTAAGGCCAATGAAAACCCTAGCACTCTCATTAAATTTGTGTCCATTCACAGAAATCTCTTCCTAACTGTAAGAACAACAATATGATGATATTGACATGACAACCTGTGATAATAATACAGTGTAAGCTTGGTGTTTTGTACATGTGTTGTATTCAGGACAAACTTTACATTGCAATGTCATAGAACACATTTCATTATTTCTTCCTATTGAAACTTGTGGCCAGGGCCCAATACATGAAATATTTTCCTACAGTTGTGTAGTTATGGAGTTTTACCTTCTGATCCTATCAGCTGCCATAGTAGCATCACAAAACAGTGCAATTGAGAAAGATTTTGAGAGTGTATCAGGAAACATGGAGTACTTGTGGCCCCAATTAGTATCAGATGACATTTTTATGTTAGGACATAAATACGTAATCACAGTCAAATGTTTAAAGGCATGCTTTTATATCATTCCTTAGCTTTATTACTTTGAGTTACAAAATGTCAGGGTTATTTTCAAGAACTGTTTTCTGTTTCTTGTAAATTGTCACTCATATAGTCGGGAGCATTTAAAAACAACCATTCTTGCCATTCTTGCTTTCATTTTTTCTTGCTGCATTTAGTTGAATTTATAACTCAAGTTTCTCACTAAACTTATCCAACATGAGAATTGTGATTCTCAAATATTGGGCCGCTTTGGAGCTAAAAGTGTAGCACATCTGGTTTTAGAACTGTGAAAATATGACCCCTCCTTACACATTGTTCCCCAAATCTGGCAAGAAATAATCTAATTAATAACAACTTGAAAGAGCTTGGTTAGCCACAAAAGTGGCTGATTTGAAAATTGAGAACTGTTCTCAAAAGACATATTTTGTTCAGGGAATGCAATTTGTACATTGCTACTTTCCATTTATATTTATTACATTAAAATAAGACTTATGTGACCATGCTAGGAAGCAACAGAAAGTACGTTGAAGAGCACTAACAAATGGTGATGAGTAGAAGACACAGTTCTCATAGTTTATAAATTGATGACCCAGTATAAGAATTTTATAAGTCAGCAGAGAAGCTCTATCCTATTGGTCTAGTTCTGTCTTTGGTAATTTCTTTTTTTAATAAAAAAATTATTAATTTTCTAATTTTACATTTATGTATTTAAAAAGCAACGTGGTGGCTGGGTTAATCAATAAATCAAACATATTCATAATATTTTTTTTCTTTTGGGTCTAATTTTTAAGTATTAAATAAAGTATCTTTATTTTTGACTAATTTCCAAATATTTTAAATTTAATGACCAAAATTTCCTTTATCTCAACTTCTCCCTTTGACCCTCTAATTAGTAATATTGAATCCCCTCTGATAAATCAAAACCCCAATTTTCTTCAGCCTTATTCTGGCTTTCTTTCTTTGTCAACTAGCCTTCCATGTCAACTCTTTTAAATCATCAAATAGATCTCCCTCCATTATTATATATATTGTTTGGAATAAGAGATACCATTTAGTTGCTATTTTTTGGAAGGGCTAGCCCATTTGTATTTCCCTATTATTCCAAATCTCCATAATTGTTCTGGTATGTTTATCTTCCATTCGGTCTGTTCTTTTTTTTGCTCCTCAAATTTCTTCTGGTTTATACAGGAAGTCTTTTCCATTTTCAGTGTTGTTAGTCTCTTTTCTGGATATTCCATTGACTGTATTTGTTGGTCAATTGAGTCCTCTGTCTTACTATTTGATTGTTCCACTTCTTCTGTTACCTACTGCATTGTTAGTTCTTTAGTTGTAGTCGGAATTTGAGTTTGTATATCTAAGCTGACCTCTTGTTCTTTTCTGTAACATCTTATTTTGTCAAAAGCTGAAAGAATGGTTTCATGTATTGCTTTCAACGTGGAAATAATCTTTTCCTGGTTCTCATCTCTTTCACGTGTTTATAAATAGTCTTTATAGTAGAAGTTGTTTGTCAAGCAAGGTATTTCATCATCTCATATAGTAACCAATATTCCTCAAATAAAGAGATAGGAAGGCAATTCCCCACCTATAATTCTGAAAGTCAGTAAAGGTTTACGTTCACAGTTCAAGTAGGCCAGCTATGCCACCCAACTGTTCTCTTACAGCTGGGTTTCTCACAGGTGGTGCCAAGATCAGAAGAGTCTTATCTAAGGTCTGAGCTTTGAGCCAAGTCTCTTTTAGGAAATAACAAGTGGTAATACCAAACTTTGCCACAAGATCTCATCAATGCTGTTTAAAGTTTTTTAAGTCCAAAATTTTTCTAATCCTTTTTCCAATTTTATTTCTTTTTTGTAGATAAAAGCAAAAGTCTCCAATAAAAATAGTAAAATTTTTGGTCCCCAAGTTTCAGGAACATATAAATCCAATTAGATTAAAGATGTTCTTTTAGTGCTTTAATTCCCCTGGGTAGTCAGTCGCTGCTATTCCCTTCCCTCTCTCCTCACAGAGGGAAAGATACTTCAGGCAGCTTCTACAGGAAAAGAAAATACTTAGGGTAAAGAGAAGATCGGGTCTCACCCAGTTTCATCTGCGTTGCTTTTGAAGTGCTTGGTGGTAAGTTTGACTTCGGCTGTCTGCAGCCTAGTGACAGGCTATGGCTGGTCTTTCCTCTGCCGGTTTGGAGGGCTGCCCCGGATCAAGCAGAAGGGCTGCCGCCCTCCCGTGATCAGGCGGGGGTCCCCTCCTTGCTCATCACCCCTACAGGACAACTTTCAACCCTTTCCAGGGTCCCCCAGTGGAGTAAAACCGAACGCGGAAGACAGAGCTCGCCTTCCAGCGTCTGTAACGGCTGCGATGGCAAACCGAAAGCCCTGCCTTTGGTAATTTCTGACTGTCACATGTATTTTTTGAAGACTTTACCTCCATTCAAAATGGACTTCCATTTCCCATCCTGGTCTCTAAATTTTTCAACTATATCTTTGTCTTGCTTTCTATAATAGTATAACAAAACATTAATAATAAATAAGGAGATTTGCTTTGTTTTTGTATTAATAATTCACTTCCTAAAAATCAATTGCTTTAACTAATTGTCCTTAATATTACGTTTTATTTCTCTATACTTTCTTTAGGTTGGTAAAATGTACGGGATTAAAAAATCAACAAGAATATATTCTCTTTATATCTATTGCTTGTTATGTCTTTCCTTTCATTACTCAAGTTTTATAATTTCCAAATAAGATTCTATCTATCACAAATGGAGAAAATAAAACATAGAAGCAAAATGTCTATATCAATTTGGGTTACATAAAGATATAATGGTTGTGTGTATACAGATGGCACCAGAAGTTTTTTTTCTGGTGAAGAATTTTGTTCTATTGGATAGTGAGCTTCATCCTCAAGGATGAGTTTTTCTAAACTAAGTCATTACTGTTTAATAGCAATTTAAAGTGAGCTAACTGAGAAATTGAAAAGACTGGTGAATAGATGGATGGGTTTTTCTGATAACAGATTCTAATTTAGACAGACTTCTCAATGAATGTAAACAAAGCTATATGGTATAAATATGGTATAAAACTAAATATACTGTGTTTTGAGCTTAGAACTCTACAAATACTTTGCGTTTTTGTTCTTATAAGATACTTATTCTGATTTGAGTCATATTTTAATGCAAATACTGAAGTAGTCTAAAATTTATTTGTTGCATAATTTTTATTATACAACATACAAATTCAGAAGGGTATGCTCATGTTTCATTAGAATAACATTTAAAACACTTCAAAAATTTGATCATTAGAGATAGTACAAATTCTACTGTCAGTTGCTGCTTATTCTGTCGCTAACTCCCAGAATATGATCAAAGGTTATTTTTTATACCATTATGTCGTATACTACAAGTCTGTCTTCCAGAACAGATACATAGATAATAAATATAAAATGTGGATTTAATATATCAGTGAGCGACCTCTGTAAAACAAGTACATTGAAAGGTCTCATTTCCATTGCTACTACAAGAAAGTATTACAGGTGATAGCAAGGATCAATCAACAACATATTTCAGCATAACTGGTTTAAGATTTTTCTTCTACAAACTGGTTGAAAAACTGGGAAGTTCAGCTATTGCAATGAGGACTTCCTTCTCCCCATTTCCATTTCTGAGAGTATTTGCTTGGGTGCATGAATTTACTGTTGCAGCATTTTGCTGGCTTTTGCCAAAACAGATTTCCTCAGATACAAATGGTGTCTATTTACCATTTGTTCAGCAGCTCCTTAAGATACCTCTGGGAAGTAGCAGTACCCGTATATACTCGAGTATAAGTCGACCCGACTATAAGCCGAGGGACCTATTTTTCGGCAAAGAACTGGGAAAAATTGGTGACTCGAGTATAAGCCAAGGGGGCATTTTTCAGCACACACATTTTTCCGCCTGGGCTAATCGGCCTCTTTGCAACCCCACCCCTCTGGTAACCGCGCGATTGTAGCACTTTGCACAAAGGAGCAATAGTTGATAACACGCCCCACGTCAGCTGGAAGGG
>NW_015386406.1:798916-800620 GCF_001527695.2 Protobothrops mucrosquamatus | reverse complement strand
CGCCGCCCAGCTCATTGCCGCCGCGGCTGCCGCCGCCCAGCTCATTCCCGGCGTGTTCCTGCCACCGCCGCCGCCACCGCCGCCCAGCTCGTTCCCGGCCTGTGATGCTCCAGGTACGGCCCTCCCCCCTTCCCTTCCGTTCCCTTCGGCGCTGCTGCTGCCGCCGCCTGCGCTGCTGTGGACTTACAATATCCGAGCAAAAGACTGCAAAAGACCACCCCGCCAAGGGGGAAAGGCGCGCAGTTGGGCACCGTCTTCCTTCGGCGTCTCTTTAAACGGTGCTCGGATATTGTAAGTCCACAAAGAACTGGGGAAAAATATTGACTCGAGTATAAGCCTAGGGGGGCATTTTTCAGCCCCAAAAATGGGCTGAAAAACTCGGCTTATACTCGAGTATATACGGTAAGTCTGATAAAACTAGGTGATTGCATACTTGCAATGGATTGCAATGGATTGCGAGGAGGTTGGTTGCTGTTGAAGCATCAGTTGCTGTTGAAGCGAGACTGTCCCTAAAGTTTAGGGACAGTCTCGCTTCAACAGCAACCGACCTCCTCGCAATCCATTGCGACTCTCCTCACTTCCCACGTTCCCAAACGTGGAGAAGCAAAACGTGCCCCACTTTAATATTAGCACAAGCTAACGGCGGCTCCTAGGCAAGCCTACCAAACCTTATGCTCCCTAAAGCTCAGAGGAGAAAGGGTGCAGCCCAAGCCGAACTTTTTGATCAGTTGGCGCAGGCACGTGTGGACGCAAGTCCACGCGTTCGAGGCTTCCCTCTTTCCACTCTAAAGCCGGTGCCTCACCTTTTAAACCCCGGGGAGAAACGGTGCTGCTTTGGCCGTCCGAGCCCCGGCTCCACATCACCCCGCTGCTCCTCAGCCGCTGCTCAAGTGCTCCCCGAAAAGCCCCCGGCGAAGGAAGCACCGCCGCTGCCGCCCGACCCCGCCCAGTCGTTCTTTGGATGGGGGGGAGGCCTGCCTGCTTGGCAAGAGCAGAGGAAACGGGGAGGGGCGCCTTGGGCTGCTTGCACCACAGGCTCTCCTCGCAGCTTCGGCTCCTTTCAATTTTCGGATGGGCGACAAAGCGGCCCGTTTCTTAGCGCTGAAGCCGAGGAAGAAACGCTGGGGCGGTTTTACCCAGAGCGGAATGATTGCAGTTTTGGGCTGCTGATCTCATGACCCAACCCTGGAAAATGAACAAAACGACTTGAGGAGCCTGATTCCGTCGTGTTTGTCGTGTGCTCGCTCGAAGGACAGAACCACGTTGTGGCTACAACCTGGTCGTTTTATAATGGGGGTGGGAAGAGGACAAGCGGTTGACCTATATAATAAGAAAGGGGGGTGGGCAGGCTGACGACCCCCAGACCTGCGCCGGTCAGCTGGAACGTCAGGCAAAGCTTTGGCCGGGGCGGAGGGTGATGGGGAGGCGGCGACTCAGCGGGCGGGGTCCTGCCTGCCCACGAATGTCGGGCCCACCCGCCCCATTTGTAAAAGAAAAAGTCTTCTGCCCAAGCATAACGACAGCAGTTCTGTGACACGGGGGCTTGAGGCACGGAGGCACGGGATGCAGAGCGGCGCCGTGGGAGGCGGCAGGACAGGGGGGAGGGGTTACCTGCATCCTGCCAGCCGACCTCTGGAAGCCTGCCTGAAGGAAGAATTTTAGGGGGTGTGGAAAGGGAGACAGACTGAGGGCTGTATTAAGATC
>NW_015386406.1:779630-798050 GCF_001527695.2 Protobothrops mucrosquamatus | reverse complement strand
ATCTGAGTGCAATGTATTTCAGCAAATATTGGGCAGATTCTGCCTACACAACATGGTGGCCACGCCCACTTGGTGGCCACGCCCACTTGGTGGCCACGCCCCTGGCACCCGGCGATGTATAAGTGGTTGGGGGTCACCACAACATGGGGAACTGTATTATGGGGTCACGGCATTAGAAAGGTTGAGAACCACTGCTTTAACTGATGGAATCTGCAATATACCGCCCTGGCTTGACTGGGTGGGACAGGACAATGTAACTGGGATGAGATGGTTCCTCATTCCACCACTTGGTGTGGTGGAATGCTGTCTGGATTCTCAGGAAAGAGAGAGTGCATCCCAGAAGGGCAAAATTCAGTGAAAGTTTGATACCTTAAGTGGGAACAAGTCAATTAAAACAACTCCTTCCTAACAGTTCTCAGAATATATTAACAGTGTAAGAAGTTTGTTTTAGTTTGGCAAGATTTCATTCTATAGGTGAGGAACAATAAAGGAAATTGATTAGAATAACCTCAATGTGCCTTTCTTGTTTTTTGGGACCTGACATAGAATAGGTTAACTTTATTGTCACTTTAAATGTACACTAATCAGCATACATTAAAATGAAATTTTGTTGCATTCAGCTCTCAAAAGGTAATCATCTCCAATATATTCAACATAAACATGACAAAAGATTGTGCATATACCCACATACCCACAAATATATGATACAGAGAAACAACACAATCATGCCCCTAGTTGGGGGCGGCAAGGCAAGAGATACTGTAAAAAGAGTAAAACTGCAGTATGGCAGTTGAAAATGTCAAGGTGTTCACAATCAGACCGATCTGTCTGAACTCACTAGAAATACTTCGAAACCTCCTCCCAGAGGGGAGCAACAGAAATAGACCATGAAGTGGATGTATGGGCTCTCTAACAATGCTTCGACATCTAAGTACCTAGCGCTTGTAAGCAGTATCCTGAATAATGGGAAGCAAGCTTCCTATGCCATCTGGTCTTGTATCACGAAGGGCTTTAAATGTGATAATCAAAACTTGATTTGGACCTGGAAACAAACTGGCATCCAATGCAATTCATGGAATAGAAGTTGGATATGCACAACCCTAGGATACCCAAGACTAGTCCTGCCACTGTATTCTGCACCAATTGAACTTCCAGATAGTCTTCAATGGTAGTCTCATTTGCAGCATTTTGCAATAATCTCTTTAGAAGATGACCAGGGTATGTATGAATGAAATAAGAGCTTCTAGATTCAGGATAGGGCATAACTGGCACATAAGAAGCCCTCCTGGCCATGACTGCCACCTGTTCTTTGATCAAGAGTCATGTGTTCAGAGGACTCCAAGATAATGCACTTAGTCCTTCCAGGGTAGTGTAATCTCATCCTGAATCAAAATGGTGAACTCCTGAAAACACAAGAATCTCATATTCATACCAACTCTATCTTACTAGGGTTCAGTTAGGGCTAAGTTCCCCATCCAGAATCCCACACCTCCAAGCACCATGAAACAACATCCATATTACTTCAACTTGGACAGAGATATATATCTGGATTTCATCAGCATACTGATAATATCTCATTCCACTGTAACAAATCATCTCAGTCAGTGATTTCATTTAGATGCTACAGGAGTGGAGAGAGTCCCAAGTCTGTATTGCTACATAAAGCAGAAATCATAGTATGAACCTCTTGCTCCCTATTAACGCTAATTGGGCAGGTCCCAGGCAAAGGTGGTCAACAAACACAGAACTCTACGCACTACTCCTAGCTCCTGAATCTAGGATACTGTGTCAATGGTATTGAAAGGTTCCAAGAAGTCTAGAAGAGTCAAATAGATGCACTATTTCCATCCTGTTCCTGAATGACAGAGGTCATTCAAAATCATGACCAATGCTATTTCCATATCATATATGGAACTGAAATCTGACTGAAAGGATCCAGATAATCTGTATTATCCAGGATCATCTGTAGCTGCAGTACAATCATCTTCCCTATGTCACCCTTTGTTACGTGGCTTTAATCATGTATGAATCTAAATCACAAAGGGCTACATTTAGATCTTGAGGATCTTACTCACTTCCTTAAATCAAGCAAGATCAAACTATTCCCAGATAACTGGGTAAGAATATCACCCAAGCATCTTCAACAGACATGCACCATGCTTGGTCTCCAACTGAGAACAGATCTAAGCAATTTTATTCACCAGATGTATCAACAATTTCTCAGCACAGCTCTGAAAATAAATTTCAGAGTCTCCTTTATCCAAAATATTGGCTAATATGTTAAAAGTGTTTCCTATATTTTATTTATTGAAGCATGTATCTGATTTATTTTGTCTTTGCCTGCATTGCCTTTTTAATCAATGCTTCCTACATTTTAATAAAGTTATGAAAAAACAATCCATAATGTTTGTTTTCAAGTAAATCAGCAATCTCAAACAATATATGTTAAACACATTCAACATCTGCTTTCTTCTTTGAATTCAGATTGCTGAACAGTGATTTCTTCAATTATGTAGATAATGAACATTTTGAAAAAAATTACATTGAAAATATCCACATGTATGATAATGATTGAAAAATTGGGAGATTTTAAATTCCAGATTGTTATTTGACAGAAGAATATAATATATAAATGTGCATGGTGCAATCATGAATTAAGTCTGGGTCATTTAATGTTAAATTTGAAGAACCAGATCTACACATGAAGAGTTCTCTACTGTTTCTACTCTACTCCACTTTCTCTACTGCAGCAAAGTAATTTTGGGAATGCAAAACAGACTATGAATCACAGATACTCTGACTTTTAAAAGTCCTTTAGCATCTGTTGTGAAAGACAATTGTCTCACTCTCTTTAATTGTAGGCTGACCCTGTGTGTCCCCACCCCCTTTCTTTTGTTGTTGTTGTTAACAGTGGAGAATTTAAATTGACTGCTCTAGTTCCCTATGGGACTACTAAGGCTGTTGTTCTGCTAATTCAAATTTGTGCTCTGATGCAAAATTACAGAGGAATGAGTTGAACTGAGTTCAGCATCTGAGTTCAATGTTTAGAACTGAGTTCATAGGATTCCTTCATCCATATGAGTTATATAAACCACACAAGACTTATGTCTTCATAGCATCACCCAGCAGTTATTGAGCTGAAATACAATCTCTTCTTATTACTGTTCTTTTGGTACAACAATGGTTGGAGAACTCTAGGACCCTATAAGACAGGGGTCCCCAATCCCTGGTCCATGGACCAATACTGGTCTGTGGCATCCCACAAACCGGTCCACAAAAACAAGCGAAGCCCAATCTGCGGGATGCAGGCAGCACATAAAACCATGCTTCCTCTAGTCTGTAGAAAAACCTTTCTCTATGGAACTGGTCCCTGGTACACAAAAGATTGGGGGCCGCTGCTGTAAGATGTCAGTTGGAAAAGTACATAATACTATCATCTAATCATTATTGCTGGTTGAAGTGTTATCCACCCATACTTTGATTGGCAATAAATTAGACTAATGAAATTGATTGTCTCCCTTGATGATTTACATGTTTTTGCTGAAAATTAGCATTTGCTCCTGATTTTTAACAAAAAATGCCCCATAATAATGGGTTTGCTTCATTGTTCTCTTAACAACCACCACATTCACTTAACAACCACTGCAAAAAAGGTTGTGAAACTGGCCATGGTCATTTAGTGACCAGCTTAATTACCATCTTGACATGACCAAAATTGTTGGCTCAATTACAGTCAACATCAAGGACTACTGTACTTGGTTTGGGAAAAGCTGCCTGAAACCTGTTCCTTATCATCACCAATATTCAAGTACTACTTTTATGTCTATACTGGTGTATTCAAAAGGTGCCATGCTTGCAATTTGATTGTACATTAATGATTGTTTTTTATTTAACTAAGGGATCAGTAACTTACAGTGAAAAGAAAGAGAGTTTTCAATGCTATCCTGGAATGAGCTAGAATAAAATGGTCATACTCTAGATTCAGACATCCTTGGAATATAAAAAAGACTTGAAATAAATCTGGATTTCTTAAATTTATCAAGTTAAGAAATTATCACTATCTAAGAGAGTGGAATTTGAAAAAGGCTGCAACTATAAAAGGGCAAGTAGCTTTCTTTTGAATGAAATATTCAGTAATATTGTAGAACTTGATCAATCTAAGAGATATATCACTTAAATTTTGATTTAAATCATGGTTTATGCCTTAAATTTTAATCCATTAATAAAAGGTGAATATTTTAAAACATTATTTTGTTTCTAATGTGGTGCTAAAAAATTGGAAAAAAATCATCCTAATGTAGTAATTACTTTTAAATGAATGGCATTGTTAACCAATTATATTAATATTGTTTTTTTCTTCCGTTCAATTACATCTGATTCTTGGAGACTGCCTGGACAAGCCCCTGCACCTTTCTTGGCCAGGTTTTTCAGAAGTGATTTGCTATTTGCCTACTTCCTAGGGCTGAGAAAGAGTGATTGGATCAAGGCCAGTCAATAGGCCTTCCAAAGGCATGATTAGGATTCCCAGTTTCTAGCCTAATATCTTAAACTGGTTCTCACATTAATTACTAACATATAATAATTAGATCTATGTTTCTGGAAAAAGATCAAGTCATATAACAAATTAAGCAATAATAGCAATATATCAAAACAGCAATTAAATTACTCAGTATGGTATCAGTATGGTTATAACATTATGCAAATTTATTTACATCTGACTAACCAGATGGTGTGGTAGACAATTGCTCATCATATTGCATTATTTGAATTATTCATGACAGTTAAAATACCTTCAAAGGGCTTTGCATCAACTTGTATGACAAATCAGATTGCTATGACTTCTAATTTAGATAGAAACCAGAATACATTCTGAAAACACCAGTTCCTGAGCTTTCACATTTCATTAAGTCATCTTGGGACATGGCTTTGTTTTAATAAACTATAGTTAACCCAATCAATATGGTTTATAACTAATGGTTTGTGACTTATTATTATGAATACATTTGACCAATATACTTTGTGAGAAAATACAAAGACTATGTGTACAAATGTATCCAGATCTGAAAGCAAAATCATCTATGAATTTGGTATAATCCAGGTGTGAAGAATTTGGAGATCATCCAGAGGTGTGGGAATAAATCTCCCCTATATGGTTAACTAAGTTGATGTGAGCTAGAATCAATATATAAGTGTTTTTGCTTAGCAGAAAGATGTGTGGATTTCAATTCCATGCTAGCTGGAGAATTCTGGAAGTTGACATCCACTCATTGAAGTTGAAGTTGCCAAAGTTGAGAAACCTAATGTAAAAGTCCCAAATTTCTCTCTCTAATATAATCCATGTTCTTCATTATTATTTAAAGAAAAATATTAAGAATTTTGAACATTGTCATAATTGTCATAATCATTTTTAATACAACTGTAATTATTTTATATTAAAATGATTAATGAACACCTAATTCTAGACATATTTATATAATTATAGCCAATATTCAGCTTGGCCTTTCTTTTGTCATGTTTCCTTTTATCTTCAGAAAAACCATCATAGGAAACTATAATGTGCAATAATTCTTGTTATTTTCAGATCCTTCGCTAGGTTTGTATTTGTTTATTTCATTCTCCTTATTTGTTTGTTTTTTCAGCTATAGGAAATAGTATAGCATATTAGCATATAAAATGTACATAGTACTATGGTGGTTTACTTCCTTTTTTAAAACAACTTCCCAAGGTATTATAAATTCGTCTTTATTCCATTCTGCAAAATATCTTGGAATTTTTCCTCTTTTGAAGGGTTTCTCTTAATAAAGGCCTGTGCTCTGAACGTCTTTAAACAATACTAGGAATCATGCCATAGCAACACAAATATTAACCTAGTGTGGAAAATGTAAATATTGGCTATTGTTTTTCTATGCAAGATTTAGGCCCAGGTAAACTAAATCAGGCCTCATGGAAAAAGTATTGAACCAAAGTCTGTGCTATGCTTAATTTTGCAGTTTGCAACTGTATTTTGCTAAGCTTGCTTGTTTCAAATATATTTAGAACATAAGGACTGGAATTATGAGAAATGGGGAACTGAAAGTGGTTGATGATCCATGACAGGTGCGAGTTTAGATGTACATGGGTATGAGGAAAGTTATGGTCAGCAGACAGTCAGCAGAAAGTGCAAGGTTGCTGACCATCTGTCTACGGTCTAAAGATGAGAAAGGGTATAAAAGGTTGGGACTGGACCTGATTGATTTGCCACTGGCCAATAGTTATCCTTGTTGGATCTGCTATGTCATTGGTCCTCATTACAATGGATTTTTAACATAAGTGATGCTTATGTGTATGTTCCAAATTACTACTGAAATAAACCTCTGAATCATAAAGTAAGAATTATTGCTTTGTGTTGCTGCCTCTAGTCTTTTTCATTGGGTTTTTCCATGACACTAGGAAAGATAATGGAACCAGAAATATTATTAGGCTGTCCAGAAGAAGGAGAAAATCACAGTTAAAACTAGCTTTTCGAACTGTATTGAAGACTGCCTACAAACATTTGTATTTATTCCATTTAAAATTAGTGAAGGGACTGAATTATTGGGTTTACTCCAAAAGGAAAACAAGGTTCCTATAGATATTCCTATAGTTAAAAAGAGATACTGCATATGCAATATTATAGATTGAGTTGTTTATCATTCAAAAATGTCTTATAATAAAACCTTTGTCTGCTTGGAAGTGAAGCCAAGTTCACATATTAACCCAAAACTCATCCCTCAGTAAAATGTACTCCCATGGGACTAACAGGTGTACTATTATCAGTGCAATACTTTGACTTAAACAAATTACATAGAATCTGATCTAAATAAACAGTGAAATATGTAGATCATTTAAGCCCAGCAGCCTACCAGTTATCTTCTATGTAAAGCTCACTTCAATAGAGTTTTTATTCAGGTGCTTTTGCACAAAATGGGAAAATTATTAATATCAGTATCATTTACTGTAGGCCTTCCTGTGTACAGCCAGACTTGTTTATGATGAGCAGGATGAGCCATTCATTTACTTGTTTTCCGCCTTAGAAACTGCAGCTTTCTAACAGTGCACCTAACAAATATTATAAACACCTTAGACACAAAATACAGTAATCTACATTCAAAGGGGAAGAGTGATTTGGGTGACGCATCTTTTAGAACCTCCTTAAATCGTTTGTCATTTTTCTGTGTTTGGGCAATTTCTGCTATGTAAGCCTGAGTCCCGTAAGGGAGATAGGGCGGTATATAAATTAAATAAATAAATAAATAAATAAATAAATAAATAAATAAAAAACAGCTGATGAAATTTGATTTCTCCTCCTAATGTGTATCTACATAAGTTCAGCTTGACCTTATAGGTTGATATTACGTCATCCTATAAAGCAGAATTGCTCCTGAGCCTTTTTTTTTTTTTTTACATTCCCTGGACCCTCATTTGACCATGATTGCTGGAAACTGATGAGGAATTTCTTCTATTTTGAAGTAAAAAACACATTACTCTAAACCAAGGGTGTCAATTTCAATGAGGGCCACATCAGCATTCTGGTTGACCTCAAAGGGCCAGGTGGGATGGGTGGGCGTGGCCAGCTTGACATGGCCAGCTTGATGTCGCTCACATCAATGGGCACCTGTTTTGTGTTGGCTGCAGGGTCCTGGTGCCCCAGGGGCTTAAGGGCTGGGCCGGGTGCTTGTGCTCCAGGCAGCCCAGGGCTGGGCCGGGTGCTTGTGCTCCAGGCAGCCCAGATCTGTGCCCGGCCTCTTCTTTGCTCGGGCCATGGTGTTCCATTGGCCATGCCCCCAAGGGCATGGGGCACAGACATCCTTCTTCATGGGGTGGCTTGCATATCACTGGGCAACCGGCCATTCCAGGTTGCAGCTCTGCATCTGGCATGAATGCCATGTTCCTTTCTCTGGCCCTGCCACATGGCAGAGAGGACAACCTAGAGGTGACCCCTGCCAATGCTCGGCTTGTGCCGTTCCATGGTGTCATCTCCCCACCTTTCGTCCCACAGACCAAGTCCTGTCTGCCTGGTGCGTGGGCAGGCCCCCCTTTTTTTGGTCTTGTATCTGCATCCCTTGTGTTTGACATGTCTGCTCTAAATCTTATAATATATATAGCACTCAGGGATCCATAGACTTTGATATTTTCATCCAAATACGAAATGAGCCACCATAATTTGAAGAAGCTACTTGGATAAGCAGCAAAATGTCTCAATCCCAAAAAGGAAAAAAAGTCTAGTTGCCATGACTCCACTTCCAGGGAAATATACCTGGATGACTAAGAATCTTCATCAACATTTATAGGGTATGCTAAATTATAATCTATGAAAGAGATCAAGCCAGCCAAATGAAAAAATATGTAATCAGTAAAGGCACTCATTTGAAAATAAATTGTTTTTTTCCACCTTAATTAAAAGGCACATATGTGTTTTTATTTTTTAAATGATGACCTAAAGTCCTGATGCACTTTAGTGAAATTAATTTTTAACAAGGCTCCTTCAAACATTATTTAGCTTAGCTTATCCAAATCCAGCATTGGTAAAAGGAAAGTGGATATGTCTCTATTATTCATGTTCTTCTCTTTCTCTCCACCTTTCTTTTTTATTTTTTGTAAAAGTTTTATTGATTTTTTTACAATAACATCCTTAGTGCCTGGTGTACAGCGTGTTGTCTTGGTTCATAAATTTTTTAGAAAAAAAATACAATTAATAATAATTAATAAACAATAGTAATTAATTTTTATATTTCCATAATTAGTATATCAATTGTAAATATATTTTCTAGATCTTCTCTTCACCCAATAATATTCTCATTCTATAACATTAAACAAATATAATTTCTAATATTTGACATTTTTCATATTTAAATGATTAAGTAAAACATTTTCTTCTATATTTATACCAACAATAGTAGCGTCCTTATATGGCTTTTTTTCAGCTTATGTTATTATTGTAAGAATCATCTTATTGATTCAACATGTATCTTATTTTCATAAATCTTGTTTAAGCTCAATTTGTCCATAATATTCAAACAATTTTTATCAATTATATTTTCCCAATATTTAACATCTAAATATCTAAATTTTCCCTTTAAATATATCATCCCAGTATTTTCATATTTCATATATTATAGAAGTACTATACTACTTATCTATCCAAACATCTATCCATAACATCTTTCTAGTCAAATTATATTTCACTTCTATTTGTAGAATTTAGTTAAATCACTATATATCCTTTTTTCAGAATTCTTATTAAACCTAATTTCCCCTCAATATTTCAATATTTCAATCCTAAATCTTTTCAAACTTAATTTGACTTTAAAATTCAAACTTTTCCTTCACTTACAGCATCCTTATATTTTTACATTTTGTATCTTATCACAAAAATACCATATTATTTATATCTCTTGTCCCACTTATTCTGAAGTCCCTTTATAACTAAAGTTATTTATTTACTTAGCAATATTCAAACAGGTATTTACTCATATAATATTCCATGTAGTAGGGCGAATCCAGTCTCTTCAGCTCATCTCAAATCTTCTTCCTTTGCCAAATTGTTTTCCAAATTAATATTTTCAACTTGTTCAGTTCTTGTATTTTTGTAGTTATTGTTAGGATTAGAACAGACATGTCAAACTCATGCCGTCACATGACATTGCGCAATGTATCGGAGCTTTTCTGTCATTGCTGGCAATGGGGTGGGTGTGGTTTCCCAATGACGCATCCGGCCCGCTGGCCGGCACCCCTGGAGTAGAGGATACATAGTAGATAAGCTGTGTGCTTTTTGTCTCCCAAACAATGATTATGTCCATTTTATTAAGTCTACTTTTTTCTCAGGTTTGTTTTGACGTTCTAATGCGTAAGGTATCTTTTCCATATTTATCATTGTCTTCAAGTCTTGTAAGTTTTTTCTTGTTTGCATTAATGTATATTTCTCTTCAGTTGTAGCTTCACCAGAGAAATCATTTTTTTCTAGTTCACATTCTGTTGTCTGGATTGTTTGTTCATTCATTACCACCATTCTTTGAATTTTTTTTATTGTAGATTTAAGTTAAAAGTATATTCACTGATAGTATCGAAATTATATTTAATCTCCTCATGGTTTAAGTCTATTGTAGTTTATATCTGTCGTAGCATTACATAAATTTTGTCTTGAAAGTATCTGTCTTGAAGTGTTTCTAAAGGTTTTTGATCTTTCAAGCTAAATCTTTCAGGAATAGATATTAGGTGTGGTTTTCTATCATTTTTTTGATGAGTGTGTCATATCCATGTTGTCTTCCCCTTTCAAGTAGTCCATCATAAATGCCATAGTCAGCCTTGTCCAGCTAACCAAAACTCAACATCCATACAGTCCAATTTTGTATAGTTCTTGTTATATATAATTTTTGTAATCCACTGTAATTTTCAGTTGTCAAAGTTTCAGTAAAGTTTTGTAACAATTCTTTTCTTTCAGGAGTTATTAATTCAGTATAATGAACCAGTTTAAATCCTTCCTGTAGCTTCCCTTCTCAATACTTTATCATAGATCAAAGTTTTTAAACAGTTCGTAAATTTAAACCACAATCAGAACATTTCTTTTTCTTTAAACACTTTCCAATCTTGTAGCCGGCCTGGTATACAATCTCTTCTCTGTTCCTTAGCAACTATCTTCTTGAAGGTTATTAGAGTTCATGGGAACAGATTTGTTATTCTTTGTTTCTGGGCCTTATCTTTAGTATGCTATACTCTCCTTGTCCACTAGATACCAGTAAATATTTATTTTCCAGCTCTTTCAGACAAAAAGTTCTTATTATTTTTATTTTTCTATGTAGTTCAATCAAAACTACATAGTTAGTTTCTAAGCTTGATCAGATTATAATATTTTGAATTTAATTTCAATAAAGTTCGTTTCTCCTTAAAGGTTAATTCGCCACTTCCGTCTCCGTCTATGGGGGAATGGGAATGTAATCCCCTCCCCTCACTTTTGGAGGTTGTTTGCTTTGAAGATCTTTCCCAGGGACTAGTTGTAAAATAAGGGAGAGAAGATCAAATACTCTCACCAGTTCCAAACACGCTGTTCACCGTTGTTCTTGATAGTGCTCTTGGACTTCGGCTGCAGTAACTTGGGCTAGATGCTGGTATGCGGCTAGCCTTTCTCCTGTCGGGCTCAGAGGGCTTTCCCTGGATCAAATGAAGTGATTGCCATTGCTTCATGATCAGTGGAGCACCCCTCCTTTGCGGTCACCTCTCTGGAGTGACTTCGGACCCATCTAGGGTGCCCCAGGCAGGGCAAAATTAGCTGTGGAGAGCGGAGGTCTGTTCTCACACAGCCATGCACTATGAGCACAAACCGGAAGTCCTCTCTCCACCTTTCTGAATGTCTGTTTACAGAGGAAAAATTAAACAAGCACACACCAAAATAATTTGATTTTGAAAAAGAATTTAACTGAAATAATTTTATGGCATCCTTGATGGTTTTCTTGCAGATGCTTCATTATCAAACTAGGTAACATCATCAGCATCATAGGGAAGTGGTTTGCTCTTATTTTTATATACTGGTGGCTTATTCTGTTGGTGTTGGTTGGCGCGTTCTTGGTGGTTTTCTGATTAGGTTATAGTTTATTATTAGCTTGTTTGGGATAATGTTTGCTTCTTGATTGTTGGTCTAGTGTTAATCTGAGTGTTAATTTCTGCTCATAAGGATACTGATTGCAATTGAGGAAGTGTTTTGCTAATGAGGAAGTGTTTTAGGTTTTTTTGTTTCCTTTTTTGCATTTTGGTTGTCTCTTTTGAGTGGTACGTAGCTGTTTATCTCTCTCTGTGCCTATTGATGGCTGATTGTCTGAGTACCAGGCTTTCAGGAATTCTCTGAAGTTTTTGAACTTGGCTTGATCTAGGATATTCACAGTTTCCCAATTTGAAACTATGGTTGAGTTTGTCTCCATGTTAATGAAATTAAGGAGTTTTCATCAAGTTTACTGAATGCTAGTTGGTGTTCAAAGATGTGCTCTGCTAGTTTTACTTTGAAAAAAGCAAGTTAAGAAAAAAGCAAGTTAAGTGGTAGTAGGTTATATTTATCTACTGGCAGATTAGTCTGAGTTTCAATAAAATAGTTCTAATATGGCAAGAAACTAACAATAGGCATATAGCCCAAATCATGAACTTTATTCACATGTAAATCTATTCAGTTCATGTGATTTACAAGACTATAATTATATCCTATAATGTTTACTTAGAAATCAAGGGTTTCTTTTAGGGTTAGAAGATGCCAATCTACAGGACTGCAATCTTTGATTATTTTCTATGCCTGAATATAAATTAGATCATAATGAATGAATTGAGTGACTAGATTTAATACATTATTACATTAACATTGCAAATGTGTGTGTGTAAGTGTGTGTGTGTGTGTATGTATATATATATATATAATTATCACACACTATTTGTAATAATTAGCAAAAGCACTAATTATTTGAATATATATTTCAATAACTGTTTTTATTGTGATATACGTAATTAATGTTGTATAAATTATTTGAATCTCAAAGTTGATTTTGTCCTAATAAACTGAAAGTACAGTAAAAAGAATGTGCTTGGACACATCTATTATGGAAACCTGCCTCATATTTTTTCCTATAATTGTAAGAGGAACAGGATTTGGCAGCAACATGCTGGATAAATGGTTCCCATAAGGCAGGGGTAGGCAACCTTGGCTCTTTTATGACTCGTGGACTTCAACTCCCAGAATTCCTGAGCCAGCCATGCTGAGGGGAAAGGGAGAGGTTTCCAAGCTGAGCCATGCGGGCTCAGGAATTCTGGGAGTTGAAGTCCAGGAGTCATAAAAGAGCCAAGGTTGCCTACCCCTGCCATAAGGCATTGTTTAAAAGTGCAGATAATTATAGCCCATGGCTGCAGGTGCAATAGGACATAGTTTACCTTCTTCCATCATTTAAAAAAAAAATCTACAAAGCCTTCAGACAAAAGTCGTCAAGAGGACAGCCATAAAATATACCATTCTGATTCAACTGAACATTACAGTTCAGACAAGGCCAACCATAACCTTCTGTATAGGAACTGGACAACTAAGTCATTTTATCTGCCACTCCTTCTCCACTGACTGCCAAACATGAATCAAAAGAGTAGATCAAAAGTGTTCCCACTTTCATCCCGAAAAAACAGTGCTTCCAAGACAATTTCTTGTAGTTTTATATAATTGCCTAGACATGTTTAAGCTCATATACTACGTAAGAGTGGCACTGTTACTGCACTATAAATTTGAAAACTGTAAAGAGTTTCTCAACCAGCATCAGATTTCCAGATATTGGGCTACTGCTTTGAGTACCAACTCCTGAATATAGCTATTTATTACTGAGGTGTTCGATCAACTCTTTCTAAGATACAACTTAAAGCTTCATTTGTTGGTAGCCATCAGCAAATTCAGTCTTATCAGATGGTAAGCCAAGAGAGAGTAAGTAATTGCTGGCTTTCTCTTTTTCTTGTATCCAAAAGGATTGTGAAAAGTGTGTTAAGACCACATCATGAACTCCTGCAATTGCAAATTTCATATACCATTGACTAACCACAATGGCAGAGTTCACAAGCTCATTCTAACAGCCTTTTCCCTTGACTGAGTTGAAGCACTTTCCACCTATCCCAGACAAAACCTATACTGCCACATTCCACCTCTTTTGTCTCTGTTTGTCCAGTTATCTTCTAACTTACAAAACACCTTGAGGCTCTTCCAGATGGTGCCATTGAAAAGAGGGAAATGCTATTTTAACACTGATATTGGTAAGAAGAACTTAATCCTATTTATGGCACGGGGTCAAATTTAGATGTTATGGGGAAACAGTTGAAAAAATTGCTAGGACATGTTTGAGAGATGATAAGGTACCACCGATCTAATTCACTAATCTAATAAAACAAAGGGCACAATATGTTCTGTAATTCCAGCCAATATGCGCCTGGGCACAGAATTAATTTGTAAACCGAGATATGTATTGATTGCAAAAGTTGTCTATGGGTTTGTATCTTAGCGAGGGAGAAAAGAGAGAGGTGAAATAACAATTCATCAGTTGGATGAATCAACATGTTCAGCAAGCACTAAATCTCCTAGGTATAAACTAGTAAAGGAAGAATGAATTAAAGCTTATGAAAATATATGACTGGATTTTATAACATTACTTAATCTTTCATGTAATGCTAAAACTGATTTATTCTCTTCCAGCCTCAATGTATCTTCCTGAAGACGGTAAACATCAGGCTCCAGAACTGCAATAAACTTGTCCTATTATTATTTCAACCTGCCCAAGCATGTTGGGTGACTCAAGGCTTTCTTTCAGGCTAAAGTGCCTAAGGTTTTCTTTGGCTGGAAAGAGATGGGATGGGTGTATGCATGAATTCATTTTTTTTCTTCCAAATAATCTGATTGCATTTCTCTTCAGGTAACATCTGTGCTGAGGAAAGCAATTGTTATATTGCTTCATTATAAGAGCAGCAAATTCCTTGATCTGTGCATGTTTATTTTTATGCTTTCTAAGGGAACAATGGGGTGGAGATGAGGAATGGGAGAAATAAGTTTTATTTTAATGTTTTGTTAAACCCTTTGCCCATTTCTTCACTGTTGATTTTTAAGCAATCTAATCATGGGAAATGAGTATTGCAAATCCTTTACTATTTATACAGGATTGTCATTTAATAAACCAACATCTTATAGATAAAACAGATTATTATGTATAAGCTTTCATGAACTGACTATCTACATCACAATAACATAGTTTGCTGTTTCTATTATACATAATAGATTTGTTTTTAATTAGCAAACAAATACATAATGGTTATATGTTTGAACATTATTGATTTTTTTAAGAATGTGCTATAACATTTCTGGAAATTTTGAAGCTACAAAAGAATATCTTTTTGATTAGTGGTCCAAATCTGAATATTTTTAAAAAGGTGAAATATAAAGAAATATTTGGCTAATTTATTTATTGGGATTTATTCATTCTTCGTCTAACAGCTTTCAATTCTCAAGGGGTTTTGGATTTGAAATGTCATTTCCTCCTCCCAATTCATTTCCTTTGGGGAAAAAACAAAGTAAAAGCATTTTCTCCCATCAGTGAGAATAATCGGCATGCACACACAAAATGAGTTGAGAAAAATATGCAGATCATTTACATAATGAGCAGAATGTCTCTTTCAAATAGATAAATAGACTTTCTTTTATTCTTATAACAAACTATAAGAACTTGGATCTTATTTCTGCATCCCATAGTCTGTTTATGGCTTTGGGCAAACTGTACCTGTCCATCTAGTTCAGCAAGATATTTTCCCTAATAGCCAGTCATGCACTTGATGCCTCTAAGGGATTTAAAAACAGAATGTGGACCAGTTTTTTTTTTTAATTTAATGTTTTATTGATTTTTTTAAAATTACAATCTTTAGTGCTTAGTAAACAACATGTTGTCTGGGTTCACATATTTAACATTAACTTCTTCAATATAAATCTGTTCAGTACTGCAAAATCCAGTATTTTTCCCCTGATTCTCCTAAAGTCACCCCGAAGAGACGATGAAGAAGGAAGGATGCCTCATTAATCATGGAGAGATGGAGGTCTTTCCGTTCGATCTGAGGAAAACCCTCCAAACCAGCAGGGGAAAGACTACATTCCTGCGGCCAGCCGTTAGCAGCTGACAACCAAAGAAAAAAAGCACCAATTAGCATCATAAACAACATGTTTGGAACTGGGTAAGAACATTGATCCTTTCTTTACTATTTTACAACTGAATTTCCTGGGAAAGGCTCCCAAGAAGCTAAAACCTCTGAACCTGAATGTAAATGGTGTTTTAATTTCTTTTATGGGGGACAGAAATACATAATAGTGAAGTGGAAGTAACATAAAGCTACAGCTTTGATAACTTTGAGAATTGAGATAATGGTTAAGATTTTCTCTTTAAAAAAACATTGAGGTGAAATATAAGAAATCAATCTTTTGTCTTAAGAGTGGAAAATGAATTTTGAATGACATCTAGTGGTGGGTTTGAGTATAGCACTACAACTAGCTTCCTGGCTGCTGGGTGACTCCTAGCTTAATGGAGAACAGCTGGCAATAAAGGAAAATATTTTGGCATACTTATCACCCTGACCTTCTTGGACTATAAACATTTACTGAGTTTGGACTTTTAATCTCAAGAACTACTGGGAGAGAAAGAAAATTTTGATTTTTGACTACATCTGGCTGGGAGAGACTTTTGAGCTGTTTCAGGGTAATTGAATATTTTGAACACTTTGAACATTGTGGATTACAACCTTGTCTGACCCACAATTCTTGGACACCTGAGACAAAATATTACTACAAAATATTGCTTTTAGGACTGGATCCATATTCTGCAACCTATTGGATTATAAAGGCTACACATAAAGATCAGAAAACTAGTTGAAACTTTGTCCTACTCTTATTAAGATTGGTAATATAGAGAATCTCCAGGAATGATGCCTCAAGAAAAAACAAGGAGAAGGAAATATACTCTATGCTACAACTAATTCATCAAACAATTGTCGCACACAAAGAGGATACAAAAAGAAACCATAATGATACTAAAAATAATTTAGATAATATAAATGAGCAAATATCCAAACTAAATCTGCAACTAGAAAATTCCCAGACAATGACTACAAAGTATGACTAAATAAATCAGAAATCAGAAATTGAAGTAGAGGAAATGAACCTAGAGACGGAAGAAATAAAAGAAGGGAAATATAAACTACCATATATATAAAATACTGCAAGACTTAGCCATAACAATGAAAATGGAAAAGATGCTTTACCCCTTAGGTCTGCAAAACATACCGGATGAAGAAGATTTTAAAAAATGGAATATAGAACCATTGGGGAAATGTCACAACTTGGGAGACAAAAATGAAAAGAGAAATTGAGGGAGAAGAAAAGTGGGAGTTGTTTAAGGGATATAAATGGATGGAATTCCTCCCCCAAAAATACCCAGAATGTGGGTTGGATTTTGATA
This sequence comes from Protobothrops mucrosquamatus, assembly GCF_001527695.2. Taxonomy (NCBI): domain Eukaryota; kingdom Metazoa; phylum Chordata; class Lepidosauria; order Squamata; family Viperidae; genus Protobothrops; species Protobothrops mucrosquamatus. Next base: position 781,041 of record NW_015386406.1, on the reverse strand, counting down.
TTCAGCTTTCAATATTTTGAAAAAGATCAGCCCTGTATCATGTCAGCAATGGACAATACTGAATAGTTTCGCACCTCAATTCTTCTGTCTGCTGAGACTCTATTTATAAATGAGGCATAGTGTTCTCTCTTCAGTTTGACTGTGGGGTCCCATGTCAAACTGTAGATCACATTGTGACTGGCTGTAAACTGAGGGCATATACTGGTCCAATACCTGATTTTTTTAAAAATATAAACGATGCTGTATTTCAATGGTTAGATGTCCTAGACATTGATATTTGAATATAGATCTTTATTTATTTAGAGAATGGCATATCATATATGCACTAGCAATATATATTAACATTTCAACTAGATTAGTTGAATATAATAAAATCTAAATGTTAAAAATAAATCAGCCCTATTCAGATATCATGTGTATGATAGTTGGACAGAATAATGAAGTGCTATCTTCTAAATCTGCATACTTGTTGCATCCATTGAAATATTAGCTTCTTCAGCTGACCTAAAATTTGTAGGGAATGGTGATAACTTAAAAAGCCTGACATAACATTTATATTTACATTCTTCAGACTGACCTTGAATAGCAAATTGCCATTGATTGTTAACTATTATCTGGTGCAAAAAACTCTTAGTATAATTATCATTAAGTTAGTTTTGAGATTGTTGTCATAAAGAAAATTACCCATTTCATATAGGCTGAATCTCTATATTTAACACTAACTATAAAATTACATGTTAGAAAGTAATATTGAGTAAAATCTGAATAACTCTTTAATAGACTGGTCCTTACCACCAAGCCCTATCATATATACTATGACAGGTAACAACAACAATATATGGATAATAGTCTGTTTGAGGTAATAGGGCATTACCAATCCATCTGTAAATAAAATTACTTATAAGAATTTATAGCCTATATTTATGGAGTTTCAGTTTACTTTAATACAGCAAAAGCACAAAGCTACTTTTATCTATTAGTTAAGGCATCAGATTAATAGCAGAAAGACCTGAGTTCTAGACCAACTTTAAGCATAGAAGACAACTGGGTGACTTTGAGCAAATCACATTTAAAGAGTAGTTTATTTATTTATTTATTTATTTATTTATTTATTTATTTATTTATTTATTTATTTTATTAAATTTATATCCTGCCCTTCTCCTTGCGGACTCAGGGCGGCTAACAATCGATTAAAAAATACACAGATAACAGTTACAGAATTAAAATTAATTAAAAGGAAATATTTAACTATGCTCTAATTAAAATATAATTAAAACCCCCTCTAAAAATTTCCCTAGGCCAGTCCTGCAAGCTGGAATAACCATGTCTTAAGGGCGCGGCGGAAGGAAGGGAGATCAGGGATCACCCTGATCTCTGGGGGTAGTTCATTCCAGAGGGTGGGAGCTCCCAC
>NW_015386406.1:675290-779371 GCF_001527695.2 Protobothrops mucrosquamatus | reverse complement strand
CCCCACAAGTTAGGGGCCTTGGGGTCGACCTCTGTCCCCCTGCCAATACAGACTGCGTACGGTCGGTGAGGAAGGAGGAGAACCACCACATCACAGTGCCTCCCACTCCCAACCCACCCAAACGCCGCAGCATGATACTGTGGTCCACAGTATCAAAAGCCGCTGAGAGGTCCAAAAGAACTAGGACAGAGGAATAACCGCTGTCCCGGGCCCTCCAGAGATCATTCACCAACGTGACCAATGCCATTTCCGTGCTGTATCCCGGCCTGAAGCCCGACTGGAGAGGGTCTAGATAGACTGTTTCCTCCAGGTGCCAAGGAAACTGCTGTGCAACCACACTCTCAACAACCTTCGCCACGAAGCGCAGGTTGGAGACTGGGCGGTAATTTGCCAATACATCTGGATCCAGGGAGGGCTTCTTAAGGAGGGGCCTCACCACCGCCTCCTTTAGGACCACGGGGAAGACACCCTCCCGTAAAGAAGCGTTTGTAATTCCCTGGAGCCAGGCTCGTGTACCCTCCCGAGCCGCCAGTACCAACCAGGAGGGACACGGATCCAATAAACATGTGGTTGCATTCAGTCTCCCCAGGAGACAGTTTTGTGTACTGGTTAAGGCATTAGGCTATAAATTATGAGTTCTATGAAAGCTAGCTGGGTTACCTATCTCAGCCAGTCAATCTTTCTCAGCCCTAGAAAACAGGCAATGGCAAACCATATCTTAAATCTTGTCAAAAGAACTGCAAAAAACTGTCCAGGTAGTTATCAGCAGTCAACAATGATTTGAAGGAACCAAAAAAAATTCTTTAAAACTAGCATTTCAGAACAAATATTGGCTCAGAAATGATGCTCTTAAGAATATCACTAAATAAAGATTGATAATCACTGAGCAAATACACAATGAAAACTTATCAATGGGAAATCGCAGTAAAGAAGAAATGAAGGCTTGTTGAAGAAGTAATTTTCCAAACAACTAACAGTTTTGAAGGAATATAAATATAAACATAAATAACATTCACAAAGCACTCATTGGTGAATACAGCCATGATGAGGAAATAGCAAGGAAAGAGAAGGTAAACATTACTGGGATATAACATTTTAGCAATAATAATTAATGAACAATTCCTGGGAGTTAAAAATAGAATAGCAGGTGCATTGCAATTTTTCAGAAAGAGAGCAAGCCTAATGTACTATCTCTACAGGCCTTTTTTTTTTCTTGACCTAAAAAGAAAGAAAAAAATTTAAAGAAAGAGGGCATGAGAGGTATCATCATGAGCAGCTGTATTTGGAAATTGGGAGTGGGAGAATTTCTATTAGTGAAGGAAGGAAAAGAAAGGAGGGTTGAACAGCCAGTTTCTATGTAAATAGAAGGAATGGGAGAAAGAAAGAAAGAAAGAAAGAAAGAAAGAAAGAAAGAAAGAAAGAAAGAAAGAAGGAAGGAAGGAAGGAAGGAAGGAAGGAAGGAAGGAAGGAAGGAAGGAAGGAAGGAAGGAAGGAAGGAAGGAAAAAGCTGAAAACTGCATGAAATGAGAAATAAGATACCAGAAACAATGGTAGGAATGAGGAGAGAGACCTATTTATCTTCCTATTGCACAATGTGGTAGTGATTTTCTATTGCTTTCTGAGTATCTACCCTCTTGGGATTTCCTTGGTGCCTCCTATCCAAGTGTAAAGAAAATTTAGCTTTTTTGAGATCAATCAATATACTTTCATTTAATACTGCTGCCATCTGTAATAATTAATGTTAAAATGAGATACATGGAGGATTAGGGCAAATTAAACAAGCAGCCACAGTAATAACACATTTGTTCAGAAATCTTCTGTGTAGCTTGTTATGAGAGGCTAATTTCTGAAATCTGTGTGCAGTACCATTTTAGGCTTATATAAAATGAAAAGCTTTTATAACTTTGGAGGTATTAAATGAAACATAGGGTTACTCTTGGGCAGTGTTTATAATGAATCATTCCTTATAACCTTTTGCTCAATTTAATGTCAGTGCTGCTTATAAGGTTAAAATATTCATTGTGGAAAAGTAAAGCAAAAAAATTAAACATCCTTTAAAAAGATTGAATTAAAAATCTCATGAGTGCTGATAAAGGGGACATTTTAAGATAATTTCAACATAACCATTAAGATCATCAGAATAACAGAGGACTTTTATGACTTTACTCAAATTAGGCGATGCGGCAGCATTTAGAATAGCAAGAGCTGAGTTGAGGCGTGCTATAGAATCAGCAAAACAGGCCTATTGTCAGAAAGTGCAGAATTTTCTTCAAGATCCTATGGATTCGAGACATATGTGGCAAGATATTCAGGTAATTACTGATTGTAAGGCAGCTTCCCTGACACGTAAAGGTGATACAGACTCTCTAAACAAGCTAAATATGTTTTTTGGATGGTTTGAGGCCACAAACAATGCTCCAGCAAAGAAGGCTATTCCCCTTCCTGATGAGCAGGTGCTCAGGTTTGATACAACTGCTGTTCAGAAGGTCCTGCAGAAAGTCAACACTCAGAAAGCTGCGGGTCCTGATAATATCCCAGGCCGAATACTTAAGGAGTGTGCTGACCAGCTGGCCACTGTTCTCACAGACATCTTCAATATCTCGTTGCATCAGGCCATGATTTCATCATGTTTTAAGACTGCAATCATTGTACCAGTGCCTCCCAAAACTAAAATCACATGACTTAATGATTACCATTCAGTTGCACACATTTCCATTATGATGAAGTGTTTTGAGAGATTGGTAAAGAACTACATGATTTCATGCCTTCCCCCTACTTTTGACTCATTACAGTTTGCCTATCGGAAGAACCGCTCTGCAGAAGATGTACTTTCCTGTGTGCTTCATCTTAGCTTAGCGCACCTGGAGGGGAAGAATACTCATATGCGAATGCTGTTTGTGGGTTTTAGTTCAGCATTCAACACAATCATCCCTCAGCATCTGGTGAACAAACTAGCCCTATTAGGTTTTAATACTCCTTTATGTAATTGGATACTTGATTTCCTTATTGATAGGGCCCAGGTTGTGCGGGTTGAAAGAAAGTTTCCAATTCCATCTCCTTGAGTACAGTTTTCCCACAGGACTGTGTCCTGAGTCTGCTACTGTTCAGACTGATGATGACATAGCAGTGGTGGGTTTATCCAGGATGACAATGAAGATGCTTATAGGGAAGAGGTGAAGGATCTGGTGGACTGGTGCAATAAAATTGATTCTAAATATTGGTTCTAAATATTGATAAAACAAAGGAGATCATTGTAGATTTTAGAAAATACCGGCATAGTCCTACTCCACTCAGTATCAAGAATGCAGCTGTAGAGGTGGTCAACAGTATTAAGTATCTGGGAATGCAGATAACTAACAATCTGAACTGGTCTCTCCGCATGTCATCCTTAGACCAGCATCTGCGTCGGATGAAGAGAGCACATCTTTCTCTTCTGTCCTCGCCACTTTTTACAGAGGCACAATTGAAAGCATTTTAACAAACTGCATCACTGTCTGGTTTGGGGGCAGCAGAGCCTCAGATAGAAAGTCCATATAGAGAATGGTAAGGACAGCTGAGAAGATCATAGGAAGCTTGCTTCCTGGTATTCAGGATGCTGCTTATATGTGCTATATGCTTAGAGCTCAAAGCATTGTTAGAGATTCCACACATCCACTTTACGCTCTTTTTTCTGTTGCTTCCCTCTGGGAGGAGGTTTCGAAGTATTTCTAGCAGGACTAGCTGATTCTGTAATAGCTTTGTTCCCTATGCCATCCATCTGATAAACTCACAAGATTCGTTTTTCTTGCCATGCACATGTATACATAACCCAAACTAGACTGTTGTTTCTCTGTGTCATATAATATACAGTATGTGGGTATATGCATAATTCTGCATTATTTATTTATTTATTTATTTATTTATTTATTTATTTATTTATTTATTTATTTATTTATTTTTGTCATATTTATATAGTGTATATCAGAGGTATTTTATTTTAATGTATGTAGATTAGTGTACATTCAAAGTGACAATAAAGTTGTTATTATTCTATTCTATTCTATTCTATTCTATTCTATTCTATTCTATTCTATTCTATTCTATTCTATTCTATTCTATTCTCAGAAAGCTAAATCTGCACACTTTCTGAATAACTATACCAGGCATTCATGGTATAAAAATTTGATTTTTGAGGTCAACCAGAAAGAAAACAAAAAGCTCATGTTGTGCCTCCCTCCATCAATAGTTGAACTTATTCAAGGGGAATTATACAGTTTGGTAGTAACATTATCTCTCTCATTTCTCCACAATCTGGAGAAAAACTTATTTGAGTCATCTAAGGTCCATCTCCTTATTGGACTGCACTTTGGTCTGCCAGTGTAGTCACCAAAAAGGCAGAGGTCTGCTGAAGTGGTCTATTAAGTTGGACTCACCCTTATAATACAAACTAAGGAGGTTGCAGGGCATTCTACAAACCAAATCTAGTCCCTCCAGTATAATTTTTTCCTTAAGAAAAACTCAGAAATACCACAATCCTGACTCTCTGCAGAGCTGGATTTCACTAACAGAAAGAGGCTTTGTCTGATGAGTCAAAAGAGCAGCATAGTAGGGATTCATCTTCAAATCCTTATCTGGAAAATGTCAAGGAGCACCTGAAGTGACCTTATTAACAAGCAGCTACTGAAAGGTACCTCCTACTTTCCTTCCCTTCCTTTGATGGACTTCTGGAGATTCTATCAACCACAAGTCATGAGTTTACAGGACTATCTATTACATAATCAGCAAATGTATGGGTTTTTTCTTTGACCTTTGACTTGAAGTAAACCTCTGCCTCCATTCCTACAGGGTAGTGTAATCCATCAACATCACTGTTGGGATGTAATGCATAATGAATAATCATCAGTTTTCTTGTGTTTCAGTCCAAACTGTCCATTTTTCATGGTGCAGTTAATAATTCCAATAATGTATCATATCATAGGTACGGCCCAAGTATTGATGGCTTTAATGGTGTTTCCATTGTTCAATTTGTATTTTGCAATTTTTGCAATTTGAATATATTCTTCAGTAACCATATTTTTCACATGTCCATGTTTAATGTTATACAGCTATAAAATACAGCTTCTGGTAGGCTTCATCCTGATGGTTCCAGATGGTTTGGCCATTTGGAATTCAATTCCATTACTGTGGTTTTATACAGCCTTGTTGTTAATATAGCACATTTCTGTAGGCCAGATTACTATATCTGTGCTAAAAATTCTTACAATTTTTTCAATGACTGGATTGACAAAATTGATTTTAAAGCAAAAATGAGATCTTATTAGCATTTTTTTGCTATTCTATAGCCAAAATTTGCTTCTTCAAAATCACTGAAATAACAAATAATAAAGCTGATAATGAGTCACTCTGGAAGATATCTCCTTTTCCATTTAGTTTCATTGTAGAAGTTCTTGTTCTATATTTTTATTATCCTAATGCTAAAGCAAACTGAAGCTGGACCAACATGCTTCTAGGGGCAAGTGGTGTTTTCCAACAGAAGATGGAAGAAAGCCCTTTATGTCAACATTTGGGTGACATAGACCCATCTTTGGCAGAGTGGGAAAGGAGGCAGGCAATGGAGAAGAATCCCCTTTTCTGCTGTTTGGTTCTCTGATAGGTCCTGCAACTAACTGCCACCCATATATGAAAATAGTAAGTGTACCATTTACAATACAGTAAGGACATTGTAGGCAAACTGATAGGCTTTCCTCTTTTATAAATATCATGGGGAAAAAACATCCATAGGAATGTGTGGATGAGTTCACTGTCTATCTGTATCAAGCCCCTATTTCTTCTTGTTTAGTGCATCAAATATTCTAGTTATATTTATGGGCCACAGAACAGAATGAAAAGATAATATGACTATCAAGCAATGTTTTATTTCCACTCAAACATCAGATTGAATGTGATCTTTATCTACCAGTCTAAGAAGCCAACTGTTCATAGGACCTCTCTTATAAACTTTAAAAGCATATTCATTTTAGAGTCCATTTCTAATTTTACTTCAGCCAAATGTGACGTTATCATACTTCTCCTCATTAGACACACTGCTTTGTATAGTCACTTTCATAGCATAGCTTTAGCTCCTTTTTCCCTCAACAATTTATTTATTTAGCATATAGCTCCTCATAGAATAAAAAAATAGAGAAGGAAAAGAAAGACAGGGTATACATTCAAAGAAATCTGACCTGAGGTTCCTTAAAAATTGCTTGAGACAGTAGTGAGGCACACACTATCTCCTGATTGTTATTTTTTTTAAAAAATATTTACACCATTCGTTGCAATTTCCACTCATACAAAGTATAATTTTTAGGGTTCTGACAGAATATTACATTTTGAAATGCTGTTTTTATATGGAACTTCTTTTATCCAAGAGATGTGACAGGAAGGGAATTTAATATTGAAATTACCAGAGTAACAAAAGTAACCTTAAATTTGTAAAGAGATAAATGGGGTGAGTGGTAGGCGGGCAAAATAATATTCTATTAAATCATAGGAAAATAATCACCAGGTCTTGCATGTTATGTCATGAGGAAAAAAACAGTTGCTCAAAAAATTAAAAACAATATAAAAATGATCAATATGCTCATTAAGTATTACTGCTCCCTCAGTTAGTATTTCTAATCCATCCCCTCCACCACCATTAGCCAGGTCAAATATGACCATACATTGTTATGTAAAATTATCCCTGGTGTATAAAGATCAAGAGATCTTGGCTTTCATTATCATTGGCTAGTTGGTTGGTGCTGTTTTGAGTTGTAATGACAAACATTTCAAGCACAATACATTCCTAAATTCTGCTGTATATTATTGAAACATGAAAAAAAAACCAAAGTAGCATTAATCGTTGCACATTACATAGAACCTATGATCAGACCTAGCTGAACTAGCTTCTTAATATTAAAGTCCTTCCTCCAACCAGTTCTGCCTTTATTATTTAAAGTGAAGAGTTTCCATCTTCCCAGCTCTGTCCTATATTGCACCCCTTCTGGGAATCTAAATTGCTTTCAAAAGATGAGAAATCAATTATTTCCATTTTGGGGAAGACAAAAATATCTGATTGTTTAAGAGATTTGTGCAAGTTGTTTGGATGGACAAATGTGGAAGCAATAATAAAAACTTCATCTTTCACCTTTAAAAACACATAGAATATTTTTAACCATAGAAAATATTTTGAAAGAAGGAAGGGGGAAGAAAAGAGACTGGCATTCCTGGCTTAAGCATGACATAGTTCTTTGTAGCTTTTTGGTTTCTCTCAAAAACTCAGACAAGATCCATTTCAGTCTTAAGATTTAATATCTCTTCCCTTTATGTAAATTTTTCTTGTAGATTCAACTGAGGTTTCCCCAATGTTATTAGCATCTCTTCTTCCTAAAAGACAGTGGGGGGAAGGGAAGGAGAGATGGAGGATAAATAAGGGTAACCTTACAGTGACTTTCGCTTCCCTTTCAGAAAAAAGAAAATATTGTACCGCTCTTGGACATGCTCTTATTTTGCTGGTGTGGGTGATCTCAAGTGTGGAGGTTAACCAAGGAAAATCATGTGGGCAACCTACATTATTATTAGAATGTCTTTGCCTGGTTCTCTCCATACTCACAAGTGCACCAATACAAATAATAATAATAATAATAATAATAATAATAATAATAATAATAATAATAATAATAATAATAATAATAATAATAATAATAATAATAATAAAGTTGGAAGGGACCTTGGAGGTCATCGAGTCCAACCCCCTGCTCAGGCAGGAACCCTACACCATTTCAGACAAATGGCTGAATAAACATATACTGTGTATAGTTGTGTTTTTTTTCCAGTAATCTCTCCCTTTTCTACATTATTCAGAAATAGCTGTAGTACAAGACACATAAACATATGCTTCAAGAGGTAATACCTACTGTTGGTTGATGTTGTGGCCTCCTAATCAGATTGGGAAATCTAATACAACTGGAACCCTCCAATTGTGCATTCCAGCCTGCTTTGATGGGCTTTTTTTTGTCTGTTAATAATGGATCTTATGCTAAGGAAGCTCCAGCTTTATCAAGTTCAAAAGGGTGTGCAGAAATGAGTTATTTATGGCTGCCTCTCTCATTCTTTCTAATTCAAACATTTCTTTAAATCTTTAAAAATCTTTAAAGCCTCAGTCTGTATGATTTGTAGGAACAGTGTTTTTTTAAGTTGACTGTTGGTTCTAGTCTGTTAAGATACCATAGTGGTCTTAAGTCTTGAGAAAATAGCAGGCTTTTCTTTTCCATAAGGAAAGAATTATTGGTAATACCTGTGAGCTCACAAAACTTTCTTAGAAAATATTTATTGTATTTTCTTCCCATTCAAGATTTGTCATTGGTTCTAGTGGGAAAATGGCATTTAGTGCAGGAAATATTTTCTGAGCACAACCACAGTTGGGACTGGCAACTTCTTGGCTAAGCACTATGGGTTGCTAAGCAGAGTTCATAGTACCATAATAGGTTGTGACTTCACTTCCCATTTGCGCGAAACATCATATGACTGTGACTTGTGATTTTACTTCCACTTTCTCCATTAACTCTGCTTACTGAAACCTGGTTGGGAAACATACATATGGTGATCACATGATGCCGTACCAGTTCTAAATAAGAGGATTGGTTGCAAAGCTGTACACTATAGTAACTTTGAATGACTGCTAAATGAGACAGTTGGTAAGTGAAGATTATCTGTATGCTTGAATAGATTTGGAAGCAAAGAAACATTAGTTCTGCTTCCTTTCACTTTCTCTATATCCCTCCCCCATTTCTGGCCTTATCAAAAGAGGTAAAACAAAGGAATGGGTTGGAATTAATTGAAGTGTAGTCATCACAGCCTAAACTGCTCTTGAATTTACTTCTCTTTGTCCTCTGGGTTATATGATGTCAGCTCTTCACCTCTAAAGGTCTTATTTTATTTGTTCTAATCTCTTTCTTTTCATGTCCTGTTTGAATACATCCTTCTATCTTGTCCAGAAACTCCCCATGCTCCTGATGAATCTTCCCCAGAACCTATGATGTCATAATATAATGTGTAGTATTTGTTAAGATCAAGCAGTGTGGCCTTTTGTAATGGACACATGGAAATTTTATCAATGTGCATATTTTCTAAGTGGTGTCCAAACTTTTTTGATATAGTATCCAGTATAAGATTAAATATTGGGATCATCATGGCTGGTTTATACCATAAACTTTGAATTTAGATTTTCAGATTTTGATACTTTGTTATTTTATCCAATTCTTTCTCTTCTCTTCTATTGTTACCTGGTATTGCTATATCAATTAACTACATTTGCTCCTTTTACTATTATTATGGTTTATTGCACAGCCAGCCAGATGTTCAGACTGGATTTGGCATTTTTATCCACTTATTGAGTCCTTCCCAAGCACATGGGACAGGCAGTTGTTGATGTTAAAGGTATCGTCATAGGATGTAAGCTATTCTGAGTAAAGCTTTTGCAATTGTCTGATGGTGATTTTGTCAATTCCGGGGGTGTTCAAGTAGTGTTTCAGTTGTTTATTATTATAGGGGGATGAGGGATTATGGGTTCTTATGTTGTGAAATGTTAATGTTGTAAGCTGCATAAAGTCACTGTGTATGAAGGGAATGCTCAAAAATATTTGTTAAATACATATTTTTTATTATTTTATTATTAGAAATATTTGAATAATGTAATAGCTATAATAGCAGCAGCTAAAGTAATAACTATAATAGCAGCAGCTATAATCCATTATATATATACTTTGTGGCTTTGAAATAAATTATCTTTGCATCCCTCTTTCTCTTGCCATCTTTATCGGTTTCAGAAGTTTTCAAGCAATGGTTGGTTAAATGAATGTTGAAGATGCTTCAGTTCTGAAGCTTTTGTATGGAACAGAGGATTGGACTGGATCCGGATGGGTCAATAATTCAGCAACTTAAAACTTAAGGAAATTAAATTAAAGTATTTTTAGGAGAAAATGTTTTATTATATAATAAATGCTGCAGTCCAACAGAACAATCTGTTCTGTTCTGTTGCTGTGTAAACAACCTATAAAAGGTATTCTGAACTAAATAAGGTGATGAAGATGGCATACATCAATGATATTATTTGGATCAGTCTAAGCAGATTTCTCATGAGCTTTTCCAATTCTGTTTTAGTAACAGTAATTTGGGAAAATTCATTTCATTTTTTATCTTTCCCTTCTGTGTCCAATGGCGTATCAAAGTTACATGTTTATTAAAAGAAAAACTATAGGTTTTAGTCAAAATATGATCATCACAGATAAAAGCTGATTTTTTTGGCCCAAGGGCAGAATCACTGAAAATAAATCCCACTAAGTACTAAAAAATCAGGGAAAATCAAAGTTACAAACCAGACAAGCAAGAGATTAATCTGGAAGTGTTACATATGCTGTTTTATATTGAAGATTTTAATGGTTCATTCCTTCTGAAGAAAAAAATAAGCAAAATATGCACCCAACATCTGCTTTGAATTAAATTTGTGGAGAAGAATTTAGTTGGTTTCAACCACAGTATAGAGATAGAAAGCCAGTAAATGATTTCTGGGACCTTTCTCAAAATAACTTTGATAAGAATATAAAAACATATTCTGGACTAGTTTTTGATCCTAAATGTAACAGGGAGAAAAATAAATTGCAGTTTTTAAAACCATTTCAGTTACTCTCTATGATGGTGAACTGACCGCATTCTAACTTAGAACAGAAGTCTGCTAACTTTCTGGAAACAATATTCTTGAATTATTTCTGGATATATGCAAACTAAATTCTGGGAATATGGCATTTCTGATATGATGCTTTCCCCCTTCATTTAACATAATTTAAATCTGATTTACACAGGTTAAAATTTATTTGAAAAAAAAATATGTTCATACATTTTAAAATTACATAAGATTCTACTTCTGAGCCAAACAGTTTTTCAGCCGCAGCAGAATCAGAGATTAATTTTTGGTCAGTTTGTGAAAGAGCAGGCTGTCTGAAAACTGACTATCACCTGAGCTGGTGGTGTTCTGCCCTTTTAAGACCTCTCTCTGGTCTCGTCTAGCCGCCCAGTCACGAGCAGTGGTAGATCTTGAAAAGGTGTAGAAATGAACTGGAGCTACTACTCATTGAGTCTGCTTGTGTGTGGGTTGTCTAAAGGCCAAAGGCTGGTGTAGGCTCTCTGGGGGTTGGGGAGCCCACTGAATTTGGATAGCTAAAATAATTTGTGACATAGTTCAACTGTATCCTGAATGCAGAATATGTTTCTGGGGGGAAAAAATCAGAATTCTAGATTATAATGGTAATTTCATTAAGGCCACGATTGGAATACTGCATCCAGTTTTGGTCACCATGATGTAAAAAAACATTTTGATGCAGAGAAGAGCAACAAACATGATCAGGGGACTGGAGGCTAAAACATATAAAGAACGGTTGCTTGGAATTGGGTATATCTAATTTAATGAAAAGAAGTGTCCAATATCTCAAGGGTTGCCACAAAGAAGAGGGGGTCAAGCTATTCTTGAGGGCAGGATAAGAAGCAATGGATGGAAACTGATCAAGCAGACAAGTAACCTAGAACTAAGAAGAAATTTCCTGACAGTTAGAACAATTAATCAGTGGAACAACCTGCTTCCAGAAGTTGTGAATGCACCAACACTGGAAGTTTTTAAGAAGAGACTGGACGACCATTTGTCTGAAATGGTATAGGGCTTCCTGCCTGAACAGGGTGTTGGACTAGAAGACCTCCAATGTCTCTTCCAACTCTGCTATTCTATTCTATTCTATTCTATTCTATTCTATTCTATTCTATTCTATTCTATTCTATTCTATTCTATTCTAGCTATATTTGTTTGCACATAATATGGTGAAATACATTAGCCCACAAATGTCACTCCAGTTCTAAAGGTTCCTTTGTCTTTCCTCCCCTCTCTTCTCCACATACATTGAGTTAACATTTGTGGCCTTTATAAACCATGCATATTAGGATTGATTTACACATGGTTAAGCCTCCAATTTTCAAACATCTCCATCCCACATTTTCCCTTGCCATAAATAAATACAATTGTTGTAATTGAAATTATTATCTGGTCTTTCTTTATTGTCTGCAATCTAAATCAAACAATCCATTTTTTTCTAGAATAGCCTTTTACAATCAATTCTCCCTACACACTATTATATCATGTTGCCTTTAAAACTGACATGACTATTGGATATGTTTTACTGAGAGCAGAGTTTACTTCAGATTTAGTATGTATAAGGTATTTTTAATTGTTAAACTGAGCATTTCTGTTTTGCCTAATGTAGAAAAGAATCTTGTAGAACGTTTTACAACTTAGATATCTTTTATCTTTTTTGCTAAGTAAACAGAGTTTTTACTGAGTTCCAAAAGGTAATTGAAGTTTTCTTTTAATAAATTGAGCTATGGCCAAAGAATCAAAATAGATAGCAACTAATGGCCCATTTACTCTGACCCTTCATTCTCTGTCTTTCCAGCTTTTCTTATTCTGAGAATAATATTTATATTTTGAATGTGATTTATATTTTGAATGTGATTTATCTGCAAATATATCTGAATTTGCTTTTCTAGAGCAATTCAACAACTCAAGTACTTTAGCCACCTAATGAGAAGGAAGGACTCACTGGAGAAGAGCCTAATTCTGGGAAAGATTGAGGGCAATAGAAGAAGGGGATGACAGAGAATGAGGTGGCTGGATGGAGTCACTGAAGCAGTAGGCGTGAGCTTAAATGGACTTCAGAAGATGGTAGAGGACAGGAAGGCCTGGAGGAACATTGTCCATGGGGTTGCGATGGGTCAGACACGACTTCACAACTAACAACAAGAGCAATTGAGCCACTGCAAATGAAGCATTTCTTTCTTTTCTCCTGGCCTTACAAGCAGATCTGTGATTTTTTTTTCAGAGTTATAGTACTTATCTATTTTGTTTCCTGCTGTATCTATCATGCTGAGTAATGTCTAGGTCAGTATTTCTCAATCTTGGCAATTCTGAGAGTTGAAGTTCACCTATTTTAAAGTTGCAAAGGTTGAGAAATATTGCTCTAGGCAATAAATTTAAAATAAAGTCAACCAACATAGATATGTTTTGCTGCTCAAGTTGATTTGCAATATATGTATGTAATTTATATGTGGACATCAATTCTCACCATACATTGTGTAATGTATTGGTCACAACTGTTTTGAATCACTTGCTTAATGTCTAATCACTTGTTTGAATGTCTGATCTAGATTCTATTGTTATGTAACGGCTGCTGTTACTTAAGCCAGACTTGCTGTCTCCAGGCTGGTATGTTGTTATGTTATGTTATGTTTATTATATTTATATCCCGCCCTTCTCCTTGCGGACTCAGGGCGGCTAACAACCAAATAAAACAACTACAAAATACCAAATACTACAGTTAAAACATAATTAAAAGACAAATATTAACAATTGGCCTAAGTAATTTAAAAATATTTTAAAACACCCGCTAAAAATTTCCCCTAGGCCAGTCCAGCAAGCTGAAATAACCATGTCTTAAGGGCGCGGCGGAAGGAAGGGAGATCAGGGATCACCCTGATCTCTGGGGGTAGTTCATTCCAGAGGGTGGGAGCTCCCACCGAGAAGGCCCTCCCCCTTGGGGTCGCCAGCCGGCACTGTCTGGCGACGGCACCCTGAGGAGACCCACTCTGTGGGAGCGTACAGGCCGATGGGAGGTAATCTGCGGCAGGAGGCGGTCTCGAAGATATCCAGGTCCGAGGTTTTGGGCATGAAACTGTAACTTTAAACCTATTGGCTGCCACCTGGAGGCTAACCATATAAATAGCTGCACAGCAGCTATTTGAGCTGTTTTCTGTTCAGAGTTAAATAAACTTATTGCTGTTTCAACACTCGTCTCGCTTAATGCCTTCAAGAACCAAATACTTAACACATTGATACTTATTGAATGGTTTTTTTTGGGAAAGATGTAGTAGAGATTGCATATTTGGCATATAAATCTGAGGGTTTTCTAAATATTGCTTTAAATTGTTTTAAATCCCTTAAACATGCAAGAAGAGGATTACAGATAATCCTTAATTTACCACTGTTTTAGTCATTATTCTAAGTTACAACCAATCTCCTCAGTGCTACTCACCATCTTGTTTCAAAGTTCCAATAGCTGCTCACTCCTCTGAAGTCAGGTGAATGCATTTTGAGTGCTTGGCAACTGGGCTGCATAAATGGCTGTTTGCAATGTTCCACAATCATGTGACCACATTTTGTGACTTTTTTTTTTTTTTTGCTGGAAACCAATATTTACTTCCAGTTTCAGGCAAAAAATCACCCATTGACTAAAATGGATTCGCTTAACAACTGTGACATTTGCTTAGTGACTGTGGTGTTCACTTAACAACTGCCTCTGAAAAGATCATAAAATCAGATAATGACCAGCACAACTTAAACTATAATTATGATTGTAAATCAAGGACTACTTATACTTGTCACTATGTGGATTATCTGATTTGTCATTTGCTGAACCTTAAGACTTTTCTTTTCCTGTCCTGGCCCTATAACAAAGGTCCCCAACCTTTTGAGCACCAGGGACCGGTTCTGTGGAGAGAGGTTTTTCTATGGACCGGAAGGTGCGTGGTTTTGTGTGCTGCCTGCATCCCGTGGATGGGGCTTTGCTTGTTTGTGCGGCCCAATTGCTGGCATGCCACAGCCCAGTATTGGTCACTTTTTGCCACTTAATTTTTATTTTAAATTACTGTACAAAGAATTCTGGTCATTCCAGTTTCTGCACAAATTGACTCTATTTATGAAGTTTTCATTTTTCTATTTTAACCTAATACTTATCCTTTTTTTCTCCTTTATGGGGTATCTTTGCACACTTATTTCACAAATGAAGGCAAATATATGTGTCCCAGGATAATGTTGCAGGATCCCGTCTGAGTCAGTCACTGAGACCAGAGGATTATTCTCCCGAGCTTTCAAACTCATGCTGCAGCCTCAAGGATCCTCTTTCTCTCTCCAGAATGTGTGCACTGGAGTGTTCTATGTGTCCTATTTATGTGGTGCCTGATTGTGTGTGGCTTTTAGTTGTTAATCAGCATATTGATAATGACTTAATAGCTGGCTGTTAAAGCCCTAATTAACAATCAAAAGCCAAACACAACCAGATACCACATAAATAGAATAGCTTAGTGCACACATTCTGGAGAGAGAAATGTTCCTTGAGGATGGGCTCCAGCACCATCCCAAAAGTTTGGAAGAATAAACCTTTGGTCCCAGTGACAGACTAACTTACTTCAGTCACAGAGCCAATAATCCTGTTGGGGATATAAATGTTCCATGTGTGAGTACTCCTAATAATAAGAATCTGATCTGAATAATGATTAGTAAAGGAAAATTTATAACTTTAACAAACAGGAGACTTACAGATAGTTCAGACAGAATGCGCTAATTTTACTTAACTTAAAAGTAATGTAAATTTTACTTTACTTAAAGATTCTGTACATTAACAGAATCTTGCAAGTCTGAAAGTATATTTCTTCACATCACCAGGAAACAAGGGAGGGTCCCTTCTGATACATTTGCCATGCCATATTACTGCTGTGTGCTCAGCCAGTGTTTGGCACCTGGCAGGTGATACGTGACCTAGATGAGTGTAGCGGGGGAAATAAACTTGTCATATGTTCGCCAGTTCAAATGAAAAGTGATTCAGCAAAGGAATCGCCACCGAAGAAATTTAAACCGGTACTTTTTTTCCTTTTTTGGGGGGGAGTCATCCAGTTTTTGACACCTTGCTAAGCACTGGTGGTACTTGAATATTGTCATGTCCTAAAAGTGGTACAATCTGTGAAAGGGTTGAAAAGCACAGTGCTAAGCTACCTCTTATCCAACCATCCCCCATCTCTCAAGGTCATTCTTGCATACCATTACAAACACATACCATACCATAAAAGCAGTGGTGGGATTCAGCCAGTTCATACCAGTTCAGCAGAACCAGTAGCTATTTTTTTGTTGCCCAGGCCCGGAAGCAGAATCCACATAGAGAACCAGTTGTTCACATATTTGAATCCCACCACTGCATAAAAGGATGGGTGAAGCCTAGCACCTAAATAGCCAGAAGGAGTATTAAAGAGAATTTACTTTGTGCCTTTTTGTCTAGGAAGATAGAACTGACCTCAGATAATCAATCTCTTAGAGAAGGTGCACGTGGAATGAAAGGCAAAAAGAATGCTAAGCATTGAGTTACGCAAGGTACTGTATACTGCCAGCCTGGGCTTTCCCCAGCTATTATAAATTTATAAATTTGCATTTCACAGTTCTTCATTTTTCTTTTCCATTCCATTATTCTTCCTTCAGCAAAGTCTTCTTTTACCACCATATCATTCCTTACTCATTCAAGATGTTGCAATAAATAACATACACTAGCACTCATTTCCTGAACTAAAACAGTGGCGCTAAAACTTCTAGCATTCTCTAAAATGGGAAGGCAAAATGGAGAATAATAGAAAGTGTTAAAAGCTTAATCCGCATTGCCAGTGATTGTTCATAATTATCCTTGAATCAAATCTTTTAATTAATACACACATCTTATAACTTTATTGAAAAGATTTATGTTAGAAGTCAGTTGCATGAGAAATCATTTGAGAACAGCACTGTCAAACTATTCATTTGGCAATGATACTAGAAATATATCTGTAAAGACTTTGGGGACATCTACTACATATGGCTCAGGATATTTCACCCTAGGCAGCAGGCATTGAAAAAAATGAGGTTTTCACACTATATGCATGTTGGGTGGAAAAACTATACATGCATGAAAGTTTCATAGCTGAACTATAAACCTACATATGAAACTATTTATATTGTTGAGGTTAAGGCAGAAATTCTTGCCATTTCTTGTATGTTATACTGTTTATTTTACATTAGATTGCCAAACAGAGTTTTTGAGTTAACAAACTATTCTCTTAGGTATCGTAAATATTAATCTCTTTGTAAATGTCTGGCAAGCATGCATGGGAAGGAGTTTGCCTTATGATGTCATGGTGTATGTTTGGTGAAATTTTGAGTTGCTGTATATGGCTGTGACATTTCCCATTTCTTACTGATCTTTAGAAAAGGATTAACACTGCCTAAGGCTCTTTAACAAAGTACCTCTTTAATGTAGCTACACACAGAGTGACAACCAGTTTCTAGCCACTACATTAAAACTGCTGCACAGCCTCAGTGCTTTTGGTTGAAAAGTGGACAGTTCCTTTTTTCCATGAGGAGGCACTGCCTCAAAGTGGATTAACTGAGCAATCACACAACTCTAATAAGCACTGGATATATTATTCTATTGTAAATGTTGAATGGAGTTGTATAATTTCTTGAAAGTAAGATCTGAGATCGTAGTGATACCTATTTGATCTGTCTTTAATCAAGAAACATTGAGACTTTTACAGTGGAAATTTGGGACAGAAAGTTAGCATGGGACACTGGAAGCCAAACATATGCAGGCTGTTTTGCTGTATTTGAAAGTGAAAGAAATACAATTGGCTCTTATTTAACCAGAATATTGAAATAAGATCATTACATTCAATATATAAAATTATTAATTGTATTATTGATTCATAATTTTAAATATTAGATTTTTAAATGGCCTTGAAAGGATTAAAAAGGGGGCTTATGTAACCACAGCCAATTTAAAAATAACATTGATAACTTCATTAGCTTTTACATGTTTGTTTCTTATCCAACAAAATATTGGAAATAGAAGAAGAGGATCAAGATTCTCTATCCATCAGCACAGTAACTCTCCAAAAAGAATGACACCAATCCAAGCATATATGTACAAATCTGTACAGAATGCACTGATATATGTCTTGAGAAGTCATGTCTGAAGAAATCATTTAAATGGAACTGAGCATAGCGTTTCTTGAAAATATTCATATATTGAATATTTCTGAGTTGTTGATGTTCACAAAATAATGCTGTGTCAGCCTACCATTTTCCATGTATCTATTTGTATATTCCTGTGATCAAGTGATGCAACCAATGTGCTATCTTAGTATGTAGAAACTGTTCTGGTCTGAATAGAGAAGATCATGCTTAGCAAAACCAATTGGCTTCACAGATCAGCTGATCCTATGCCACTCACAGTTCTCAATATGATTTCACATGCCATTTGCAAAATCCATCTTGTACATCATCTTATACACAAATCCATCTTTCAACTGTACTCCTTTATGGATCAACAAACCTACTGAAGTCACTTATCATGTTTGGATTACTGTGATGTTTTCATATGTGTATATCCCTGAAAACAACTCAGAAACCATAGCTGGTCCAGAATGTGTCTGCACAAGCAGTTACAGTATGCCTATGTAAGATCTGCACTCTAGCTAGACTGATTACCTGGCTATTGGATGCAATTCAAGATGTTAGTTGTCACCTATAAAGCCCTAGATTGCTGGGGCCTGCTCATTTTTAGTGAACTCTGTTCTTAAACGATCAGAAAAAGGAATACATTTTCAAGTCTCATCAACTGAATAGTGCCATCTCTGCCCTCTAGAACACCATCTCTCCACAGATTCATTTGACTCAACATTGAGGTCCTTCAGATGGACTCTGTGAAGGTGGTTTTCAAATAGGTCAGAGGTGATTTCTGATCCCGAGTATTTCAAGGGTATTGGCTGATATTTGTATATTTATTCCTAGTGTATTATACTTGCATGTATGGGGTTTTGTTTCATTTTTATGTTTTAACTTTGTATACCATCATGAACCTGGTGGTCTATAAATATGAATGAATGAATGAATGAATTGATTGATCAATGAATCAATGAATCAATGAACAACTTTCTGTACTGAACATGATTACTAGGTCTTGGAATAATGAATAAGCAAAACTAACTGAAAAAAATTCCTGAAAATGAATAAGAAATACACAAGAATTGCCTAACAATGAGGCCGTCTGTACGCTGGGATAGTTGAAGCAAAGTGTTCCATATTATTCAGATTTCCTGTCCTCATCCAGTGGCCAAGGCTCAAAATGAACTAAGGCTTGCGGCCAATGTGAAAAATAACAAAAAAAGGTTCTTTCAACATGTAAAAAACAAGAAAAAAGTGAAGGAAACGATTGGTCCATTAGTGGGGGAAAGTGGTAAGAAGGTGACTAGCAATAGGGAGAAAGCAGAACTATTTAACTTGTTTTTTGCATCTGTCTTTGCACAAAGGGAAAAAACAGACCAACCTATCAAAAATAGTGCCATAAAAAACAGTATAGAAACACAAGTTAAGATAGGCAAGAAAATGATAAGTGAGCACCTGCCCAGCCTAGATGAGTTCAAATCAACAGGACCAGATGGATTACACCCCAAGGTTCTCAAGGAACTGGCAGAGTGATCTCAGAACCACTGAACTACATATTTAAAAGATCTTGGAGCACTGGGGAATTACCAGAGGACTGGAAAAGAGCTGATATAGTTCCCATCTTCAAAAAAGGAAAAAAAATAGATCCAGCAAATTACAGACCTATAAGCCTGACCTCAATACCTGGGAAGATTCTGGAAAAGATAATCAAACAACGAATCAGCGAACACCTAGAGGCAAACAAAGTCATTACTAAAAGCCAACATGGGTTTGTCAAAAACAGATCATGCCAGACAAACCTTATTGCATTTTTTGACCAAGTGACAAAATTAGTGGATCAGAGGAATGCTGTGGATATAATTTACTTGGACTTCAGTAAGGCATTTGATAAAGTAGATCACAACCTACTACTCGATAAGATAGAAAAATGTGGGTTAGACAGCATCACCACCAGATGGATTCGTAGCTGGCTAACCGGCCATACTCAGCATGTGGTCCTCAATGGAACCGCATCTACATGGACGGAAGTGTGTAGTGGGGTGCCCCAGGGCTCTGTTCTAGGCCCAGTGCTCTTCAACATCTTCATCAATGATTTGGACGAGGGGATTGATGGGGAACTCATCAAATTAGTGGATGACACCAAACTGGCAGGAATAGCCAACACTCCAGAAGACAGGCTTAAGATACAGGAGGACCTGGACAGACTTGAACACTGGGCGCTATCTAACAAAATGAAATTCAATGGTGAAAAAAGTAAGGTTTTACATTTAGACAAGAAAAACCAAATGTACAGGTAGAGTATAAGGGGTACCTTGCTCAATAGTAGTACTGTGAGAGGGATCTCGGAGTCCTAGTGGACAATCACTTAAATATGAGCTAGCAGTGTGCTGCAGCTGCCAAAAAAGCCAACACAGTGCTGGGCTGCATTAACAGAGGGATAGAATCAAGATCACGTGAAGTATTAATACCACTTTACAATGCCTTGGTAAGGCCACACTTGGAATACTGCATCCAGTTTTGGTCACCACGATGTAAAAAAGATGTTGCGACTCTAGAAAGAGTACAGAGAAGAGCAACAAAGGTGATTAGGGGACTGGAGGCTAAAACATATAAGGAACGGTTGCTGGAATTGGATATGTCTAGTTTAACAAAGAGAAGGACAAGGGGGGACATGATAGCAGTGTTCCAATATCTCAGGGGCTGCCACAAAAAAGAGGGAGTCAAGCTATTCTCCAAGGCGCCTGAAGGCAAGACAAGAAGCAACAGATGGAAACTGATCAAGGAGAGAAGCAACTTAGAACTAAGGAGAAACTTCCTGACAGTGAGAACAATTAACCAGTGGAACAACCTGCCTCCAGAAGCGGTGAATGCTCCAACACTGGAAGTTTTTAAGAAGAGACTGGACAGCCATTTGTCCGAAATTGTGTAGGGTTCCTGCCTGTGCAGAGGGTTGGACTCAATGACCTCCAAGGTCCCTTCCAACTTTATTATTATTATTATTATTATTATTATTATTATTATTATTATTATTATTATTATTATTATTATTATTATTATTATTATTATTATTATCATCATCATCATCATCATCATCATCATCATCATCATCATCATTATTATTATTATTATTATTATTATTATTATTATTATTATTATTATTATTATTATTATTGACAGACTTTCTCTAGGTTGAATGTATAGAATCTTGTTTCTAAAACATCCCTGTGCCATATTGTATGGGCTGTATCCATATCCATCTTTATTTTTTGTCTTTTTCTGTTCCCTTCCGGTCCATAGTTCTCTGAGCTGAGCCCCAAAGTCTGCAAAGCAAAAAAGGAACCTAACTTCCTTATGAAAAACAACTCTTAAAAAGCAGTTGCGATTATTCTATTATTGGTATTTCCAGAATGTGGTATTATGGTATGTACTAGGAGTATGAAAACATTGAGTACTGAGATTTGATTTCATGATTCCCTAAATCAAAATGACTTTCCAAAACAGGTAATTCATAGTTACAGAAATATCAAATCAATGTTTCAGCACGTAGGGGAAAAACAGTTGTTTCTGAATAGAATTGTCCTTATGAATTAGTTTAATTTCATAATATAATTCAGAAATATAAATCAAGCAGGGACTATGAATTGAATTAATGATTTAAACAGAATCTATTGTAAATCTATTGTATATACAAGCGCTATGCAATAGAAGGGTTTTTGAAATCTACTGCAAGCTTGTACAAAAGACAACATACAGCTATTAAAAAATATCTGAACAATTCCTCTGACTAAAATCATTCCGAATTATGTATAAGTGCACCAATAAACACAGCTGAAGCTGAATACTATTTTTAGGAGAGCTTAATATCAAAACTGTCTTTGGCTTACCAAAATCTGTCTCTAATTATATATAACTGGTTCCCTTTGAAAAGTGTTTTGTCTGCTACAAGACTCATTGTAAAAAATGTTGCCTTGCTTCTTTTTTTAAATTTTGCCTTGTGAATAAACTCTTATTTTAAGATGGCTCCTAATTTAAATGCTTATACAATATGAACACAGATAAAATGCTGCTTATTATTAACATTATTTCCCCAATTACCTCATTTATTTGATTGGCGGTGGCATTCATGAACATCTAAGATATCATTAGCAAAACTGCAGGAATTGCCAAAGCCAATCAAAGTGAATGGCACTGTAGACAAATGAGGTTGAGCACAGAAGGCCGGCCAGCAACTATGAGAGAGACAAAAGAACATAAAACAATAGTAAAATTCAAGTTTCAGGGCTGCAAACACATGATAATACCACACAATGATATTTGCTGTGCAAATCTCTACTACAGCAACCAATTCACTATTTCTTTTAAGACAGCCCTTACATTTCAGTATCTTGTCTGGAATATCTGGCAAATTTCTATTGGAACTATTTGGCAACCTTGGAACAATTTTATGGATACTGACGTGAAGCAGCTGTAGTAAATAACTACGTTCTTTCTGAAATAGTACTGGTCCCAATTTATTATTCTGTCTATTAAAGAACTTTGGGAGATGAAGTGACAGAAGTGGGTGCCTGGAGTGTTGGTGGAGAAGACAAAAGGTGAACTTGATCAAGCATAGATATGAATTCAAGCTCATACCATGGTGAACATGGGGCTAAATGTTACCCATGTCTCAAGTACCATATTGGCTGATTATCAACTGGTGGCATTATTTAAGGTACCCATCTGTTAATTAAGAAGAACTTAACAAGTAGTTCTGTCTGGTTGTTGTGATCTGCTTGAACAGAATTTTGCCAAGGATGTTGTAATTCAACAGAACAGAGCTGGAAAGGATCTTGGAGGTCTTCTAATCCAACCCTCTGCCTCAGACAAGTGGTGGCCCAATCTCTTCTTTAAAACCTCCAGTGAAGTCAAATCATTTCACCAAATCTTTTAAATTGTTTGACTTTGTGTTAGATTTTGTAAGCCTCTCAGAATATGTTGGAGTGGATGGGCAGCCCAAGTCTCCCTCCCCAAAAGGAGGGGAGACTCTATACTATGATCGCTCTCCCCCTTGGCTTTTCTGTTTGTGTGTGTGCACGGGGGTGTCTGCGGGGTGGGTGGCTAGAACCAGAGAGTTATCATTACTGTTTTATGCAAGGAGTGATGTCTGTAGACTTTTTTAAAATAAAAAACACTGCACTCTTTTCTTAAAAGGTCCTCTCTACATCAATCCATTTCCAAACTTCTGTTTTGGGGATAGGTTGCCAAAAGGACTCATTTACAAATTTTCCTAGAAGTGGATTATCTGTTTAGTTTCCAGTTGAGTCTTATGTGCAATACTTCACAACAGAAGGAATATTATATGCAGCCATTATAACCTTTGAGGTCAGTGAGCACTATGAATACATATTCATCTCCAACACAATCCTTTCCTGACCTATGTTGTTTTATTGTCCTGTTGTTTTGTTTCTCTTCCCAATAAATGAATTGTTGCATCGAACTGTTCCTGTTTTTTTTACTGTGGAGGCTGTTCAAAGATCATAATAAAAGATATTTTATTATTTTATTAAGCAAAGCTGGCTGAGGAATTCTGGGAGTTGAAGTCCACAAGTCTTAAAGTTGCCAAGGTTGAGGACCCCTGGCCTAGAATATCTCCAGGGCAAGATAGGCAGTAAATAAATTTAACAAATAATAAATAAATCTAAAACAAAAGCATTTTTCCAACATTTATCCCCATAATAATGTTTAAAGCCAATCTTTTTAGAGTCATATTTTTAAACCTGATCAATTTTGAATAGCATACTTATTTATTCATTTATGTAACAGCTGGCTCATTTATGTAACTCTGGGTAGCTTATAAACACACACACACACACACACACACACACACACACACACACACACACAAACTAACCAAACTCATAAAAGACCAACATCACCTGTGGAAGGGTGCAGTCAATCTCACTAACAGTATCACCCTTTTGCAGGCTTTATGCCAACATCCCCAGGCAGAGAATAAAGCTATATTCTCATCTGTTTCTGCAAGGCCAGTAAAGGATGAAGGTGTTAGAAAGCACAAACTTTAAGAGATTCAATAAAAAAAACTTTATTTGAAACAAACTAAAATACAAACAGGAATATTACAATAGCAATAATTAAACAGATTAATCAGAATTGAATTAATCTCTATTGAAATACAGACCAAATATTCTCTCCAAATGAAATCAGTCTGTGGTTAGTTACCAAGTTCCTTTAAATCCAAATGGTTTTTTTTCTTGATTTATTTTTGTCCAAGTGAAAAGGTGGAAAGAATTCACTTTTTTTTTTTGCAAGGTGAACAGAGTAGATTTCCTATTCAATTCATTGCCACAATAATGTCAGTCTTACTATTTGCAACATTGTGGCAAAAATTGTTGGATGTTTCACTGTTTCAAATTCAGAGTTTCCTAGTGGTCTCCTGATTCAAACAAAAGATTGTTGCTTTATTTTTCCCCACAATTTTTTTTCATCCCCCTTCCGTTTTTTTGTCTTTCTCTAAATTTGATCTCTTTCCTTCTTATTTTTCTTTTAAGTCTCCCTCCAAACTACTTTTCAGTTTAATTGTGACAAAACTCTGAATCCAGCTATTTTTAACTCTGAAACATCCTAATAAACTTTGTTTAGGTAGTTTGTGGCTTATGAACACCACTGGGACCAGAATTTCCATTACTAAGCAAGGTAATTTTTGAGTGAATCGTGTGTGGTTTGCAATCATTTTTGCCATGATTGTTAAGCAAATCACTGATTTTGGCTTCCTGCTTATCAGAAGCCAACTTGGAAGGTCCTAAATGGCAATCATATGACCCTAGGAGACTGCAATCATCATAAATACATGTGCCTGAATTTTAGGTGACTGTGAGGATCTTGCAGTGATTCTAAGTGCAAGGAGCAATCATATCAGTTTTTTCAGTGCTGTTATAACTCTGAATAATTTCTAAATAAATGGTTGAAAATCGACAACTAAGTCCACCCTCAGAGCCCAACATCCCCTCTTCTGTTTCAGGCTGTTATTTTAAATGCAAATCTCAGAATAATGTGCACAACCAAAAAAACAGGTATATTTTATCCTAGCAAAACTATGTACTATATATTGCTTTGGTATTTTTAACTTGACTTGAAAATCTATTTAAATCATTTATTTTACAATTTAAAAAACTAAAACTAATGGCGAGATATTGCAAGAAAGGAATTCCATACATACCGGTGTTATCTATTCCAAATATTCGCTAGAATAGAATTTTAGTAATAGAATAATACACTGAAGAATATTTCTTCAGAACTGAAATACTAGGGTCCCAACCTAAGAATTTTCACACTCATAACTGTCTCCACCGAATACCAGCCAGATTTACATTCTATGATGTAGAAATTCAGTAGCTATTTCTAGATTGAATCTAGAATGGAATCAGTGCTATTGCCCTCAAAGGCATCTTAAAAATATTTAAACACATACTTTTATGCACGTACATCAACTTTATGAAGCATTTTGAGGTTGATGTTTAGAAAAAGGTTCAAAAAACTGTTGTCTACTTGCCCAGTAAACAAATCTAAACAGCAGCAAATAACACTTAGACCTTGACTTTATTTCTATTTATTCCATTCTCCTTAATTCTACTTGTAATTATAATTTGTTTGTAGATAAAATGATAAGAGTATCCCAAGTATTTGATGTGTCCAGAAACATGTTATTATTGGAAAGCAATCTATAGCCACTGAGTAATTCTGGTGTTGGTAGCCATGGTGATCAAGGGATTTATGCAAGAAATTTCTGAAGGGACAACAGTTCAGTGTTGATTTGGTGGTTTATCTGACATTAATGTAGGGTGCACTTCTGAAAACAAAGTTTTATAATGTAGTATCAAAGTCTGTATTTTCCCTAATAATATGTTTGTTTTTTTTATAAAATAAGCCAAGTATTGTAAAATAAATTATGGATCAGTGTATTTAGGAGATATTTTATTACCATATATTAAGTTTTACAAGTTTTACTGAAGCTCATTAAAAGCACTACAAAATTATAACCTTACATAGAAGAAATTAATTGTATAACATAAAACATAGACAAAAGGGAATGGGGAATGAAAGAGAAAGTCAAGACATAATCTACAAAAGGGTGCACTAATACTGATTAAAACTAGGCAATAATTTCTTTGGAATGAGGGGAAGACAGGTATGTTTTTAAGTCAGAATTCCATTGCTTTTAAGAGTATGATGTAGATCAAAAGTGCAACACCAATACACAGGTTTGTTGTATATAGGCACAACCTAATGAAGAAAAACAGCTGATATTATGCATAACATAAGCTAACTTACAATAAGGCAGCACACAGTTTGTATTGCAACCTTGGCACTTACGTGATTGGATAATATTTGGCATAGCAGTGAAATGATACACAGAATTTTTTTGTTGTGACTGTTCCCACATTTTTCTTTTTATATAAAAAGTACGCTATCCCTTTGAACCTTGACTTTTTAAAGTAGGTTTTCTGATTGCTAACATTACCCTTGTAATAGTAATAATAATCATGTACTTTTTTTTAAAAAAAAAGCAATAGAAATCATTTAGAAACAAGACCATATGAAATTTTCAGAAATAATTAAATTACTACTGAACTAATAAATGGGCAGAGCAAAGCTTCTAGTGCCTTACAGACAATATGGTTCTAAAATTATATTTATTTATGTATGTTACTTGATTGTAGTATGCAATCAAAAAGTACTTTTTAAAGCTCTTTAAAAGTTGTGCTAGTTGTTAAACTTAAAATTGTACAAATTACGTAATAATCTTTTCTAGAAGATCTGTATTATATAAATTTGGGAATTTTTTTTAAATCTAGCTCATTTGAATCACTTGAAACCAACTCACCTACAGTCACGCACCTACAAAACATTCCTTGCATTTTTTTTCATTAAATTTGACTGAAACAGTTATTTCATCAAAAATCTGAACGTAATCCTGAGGCAAAATTTTCATAAAAAAAAAATAAAAAATCCAACAACACTACTCTGTCATTTGCGGTATACAGTTATGCAATATATGTTACGTATGTGTATCGGATAACAATTTAAAATTACCTTCTTTAAAGTATTTTATAATGTTATAAATGGAACTTATTGTATGTTAACTACACATCATATATTGGCATTCATTCACTTGTACATGTATATTTCCTGCCCCCACTTAAACTACTACAAAACACCAAACATTGGTGCTTACATTACTAAAAAATCTTCAGGTTAAAAAAAATCCCTAATATTAGGGTTTGGTTTTTTTACACTTTAAAACAAAATTTAAAGTATCTTTTCTTTTGCAAGGATAATTTCTTTCTACATTTGAATTAAAATAAATTTTAAATTTTATCAGGCGAACAAAGACATTTAAAGTGAATTTGCAAAATAGAAAGAGCTTTTTCTTTCAGAGTGCAATCATCAGGGATATTTAATGTCAGTGGACTGTTCCCACTGAAACAAAAGGAAACAGCAGCCAATCAATATGTGACATGGTATAGAAATGTTAGCTAAAGTAAAAGTTAATAGTATTTACTTCTAAAACATTATTTAGGCTATTTTTAAAATTAACCATTCAGTAACAATTTCAATGGAATTATTTGCATAGAACAGGGTTATGCTTTTTTTAAGAAAAGACTTCTGAATAAGCATTGCAACACAAGATAAGGCACATGTTTTTTTATGTAATATATGAAATTCAGAAATAGTTTTTAGGAGGTGTATACTCCTACAAGATGCCTGTTTTACCCTGTTCTACCTGAAGAATGCAAAAAAGCAGCTGAACATAAAATCAAAAATCTTAATCTCTTACAAGCAGCCTTACCTGAAGCCCTAAAAAAGCAAAATTATATTTAGTAGAAATAGAAAGCTAAAGTAATATCCTTCGCTTTCAAACAAACTACAGCAACAAAAGAACAGCCATAAAATACGGACTATTGGTTTTCATAATGAGTATCTTCTCCTTTCCTACAAGTGCCTTTTGAAGATAATGAAGCTACATTGTGAGGCACTTAGGCTAACTGTAAAGAAGTAATGCAATGACATTTCTTGTACAAAACCTAAAATTGCATTTCATTTTTTCTATCTTTCTATTAAAGTGCTAGAACCTGAAGTGTAAAATAAAAGAAACAGAAAATCATAGGCAAGTACGCAATTAAACTATATGCTTTACTTGCTCTTCTGACTAGAACACCAGGTTCAAAAAAGCTTGAAGTAATGTATGGAATTTTTATGCTATTCCAAATAAGATTCTCAGACTATCCATTTTATTTTTAAAACAATAAAACCATTTGCCTTATCTTATGCTCTAAATGTGATGCAGCAATTATATTACAATGGTGCATACTCTCACTGACATGTGCACACTTTTTAGGCTAAAATAATAGCTCCAACTTCCACATATAAACATTTAAGTTTTGAATGACGTATTCTATATGCATGCATATTAAGTGCAATATCTGATTTTCATTCTCCACTAAGAGCCTTGATCAAATTCTTTGCAGGACTTTGTTGTTGAACTACACAAAACCATTGGATGCCAAATCTGAGAATGATCTGGATTCTGTTGAATGATGAAGTGGCTGAAGATGTGTTCCAGGTTGAGTGCTAACAGCATTTAATTGCTGTAGATATTCATCACGAAAGGTTTCTTCAGCAAAAATATTCTGAAACTAGAAAACAGATCAACTTTTATTAAACAGAAATCATCCAATCCATCTTAATCTACAACTAGGCAAAATATGTACACCTAGAAAAATAATTTTATTGCTTAAACAGAAAGAATTGGATTTAACTAATTGTCCCCAGGTTGCATTGAAACCAATATGAATTTATTCATTATGAAAAGTTAAGTTTACCCGATTTCAAAATAGTTAACTTAGTAGTAGTTAATTCTCTCTTGTCCCACTTTTCTATAGAACAATGCTTTTGTCTCATCCTCAGACCACTGTGGTGGCAGCCCACAGTTATGTTTAGTTATTCCATTGTTAATAAAGAAGTATTCATCTCTCTTTTCAACAAAAATCTTGCTGTATAAAATATCTGTGACATCTTAATGATGATGATGCTGTCTGGTCTCTGGAACATTGCAGTGTGAACCTCAAGAGAGACTATACTGGTCTGTGGCTCTGATGACAAAATAGACTTGCTGTTATATTCAGGTACAATGGCCTCTCTTGCAGGCTGTTACACTGGCCTGTAGGGGGAAAAACAGCTACCTGTCTTAAACAGAGGAAAAGATCACTCACTGGTTACATCTCAGTTTAGTTTGCTATAGATTTTTTCTCAGGGCCTGACAAATACATTTCAGTATTTTATTATTTACTGGTAAAGGCAGTGCCATTTGGAGTACTTCCATATCATTTTGACTATTTCATGTGCTATTTCTGAATCCTAATGGGTATCACTTGCTATTAACAGTGCTATTTTCTTGGACTACGCCAAGATGTTAAATGAGTGAATGAATATCTTACCTGACTGATTAACTGAATGTAGTATAGGGAAGAGTTAACAGGCACATCAATAGAGCCTTCTCCTTTATGCCTCCTAATTGGGTGCCTTTCTTTTCAGGCATTTCAGAAAGTAAATTTGAAGCACATTTTCAAAGCAATTTGAAATAATTAAATACGTACATTTAAAAAAATCATTATTGTTTCAGACTAACCCCTAATCAAACAACCAGAAGCAGAACAAATCTAATGAAATCTCCAAGCACATTTTTAAAGGATTATTTGTTAATTTTGTACAATACTATCCCCTTTAAGATTTAGAATGGTTAGGATTTTCAGAAATCTGACAGGATTGCTGACCTATTACTCCCAAGTAGTCAGGAATCAGAAGAGAACCTTGATTGTTCAGGAGTCCTAGTTTAAATATATTTTATCCCTATTAGTTTCTGGACAAACAATAGAAGAATATTCAAAAGATAAACTGGAATTCTCTATATTTTGGCTTACTATAGCAGTGAGCACGCGTACACGTCAAAAATTCCACAAGACTGTTTTAAAAGTATTAGTTCCATACCTTGTTTGATGGCTGTTGTTCCAATAATACAGGATCATACTGCATTTGCTCTGGGCCGTTTGACTGGGTTTCAGACACACATTGATACATTGACAAAGCCCCAGCATAGCATGCCTCTGAAGCATCTGTAACTTGCTGAGAGTTCTGCTCACAAGACTGACTTTCAGGGACTTGAAAACAGTTCATAAAATCTAAATCAGAAGAACTTGAAAAAGTAGACAGATTAAAGTTTTCAGTGAAAAAGTCTACCTCTGTAAAATCTGTGAATTGGGACATAGTGCTGGTAGGTTGCTTGTATGGAGTATATTCCTCTCTACAGGCATATGATGCTGTACTGTCTTCAGATTTGTAAGGAAACTCCTGAGTTATTTCTTGTATGTCAGAAAAATTAAATGGTTGCATCTGCTGTTGTGAAGTGTTAAGACTTGTGCTACTGAGAGAGTTCCAGTTTGTGAACATACCATTGACCTGCATGTGCTTCATCTTCTGGCACAGTTGCTGTTGCTGTGGCAGCTGCTGTGGCAGCTGCTGTTCCATCACTGTTGATATCTGCTGTTGATCTATTTGCTGCTGCATTAAACAAGCAGAATTCTGAAACATGGGCTCCTGCTGCTGGCAACTTGAATACAAGACATCTGTCTTATTTAAAGACTCCTGAACATAGGTCAAGATTTCATCAGTTATGTCAAAGTCTCTAATGTCATCCACACCAGCAAAATCATTCTTAAAAAACTCCTCGTCCGGCTGAAAACTAATGTCTGTATCATCAAAGTCAGCCTCGAGCATATTCATGATATTGAACAATTCACTGTTTTTGTTATCCTGAAAAAGCCCTACATTTTCTTCGGGAACCATCAAGTTACTATCTTGAGGACAGTCAGGCAGCTCCTGTTTGAGGATGCTATTATTCCCTCCTGATAAAAAAGCATCCTGCCAATTTCTGGCCATCATGCTGCTCAGTTCACCTCTACTATCTGCAAAAAAGTCCCTCTCAAGAGAGATTTTATTTGAAGCAGGTGGGCAAAGATAAACTGATTCATCCTGCTGCAACATTGCTCCCAAAAGTGAATTGGGATCAACAGATTCTTTACACAGTACAGCCTTGGAAGCAATTCCTTTTCCAACACCACTTCTAACCTTTGTCTGAGATGAATCCACTATACCAGGCTGAGGAAATGCTACTTCATACAACACAGCCTCACCTGTAGCAAACATGAAAGGCAGTTTCATATTACGTTTTCGTAAATGCTCTGCCCCTTCTTCATCTCTGAATTGAAAAACACAAAGAGAAGAGAATTAATTGAATTTCAATTTTGAAATATGCAGTGAAATATCTAAATATGAACAGAAATAATCTAATAGAAAATCTAGATTAATAGATTATAATCTATTATTTTTAGATTATTAAAATGAATTTTAACTATGTCTAAATTGTATAGAATAGGAACTTACAGAATTTTATGCAGAAGCTACAAATATGAATACATAAGAAATGTACTGTAAGCTAGTAAAAATAACACTAGCAGGATAGGGGAGACACATCATTAAATTGATCACTGTAAATTCTTTGCAATCATACAAGAATTGTATTCCCAAAGCAAGCTTATTTGCTTTTTTATTTTTATTTTATAAATCAAGCTTACAATGTTTGGGGTTTTTTGTTTACTTGTTTGTTCTACATGATGATTCCTCTTCCTCCAATACTATCACAGAAATTTCTTTAAAAAATCTATATAAGTGGATTAATATTCAAAAAGAGGAAATGACTGAGCATATTTATAATTTGTGCATATCCTATTTTCTATTTTTACTATTTTATCAACATTTATTGTGTGGATGCTTCTATTAATACTGTTATTAAGTTTTATTCCAACCTCTTTATTATACAAAGGATTCCTTTAATGATTGATTCTAAAACATTTGGATTCTATGAGGCATTTTTGTTTCAAATCTAAAACATAAAATAGTAGTGGGGAATTTTTTGAAACAAACAGCCACAAATCATTATTTCATTTATTTAAAAGAGTATAAAAAAGATTGCAACCACAAAGAGCTATGTGAAATATAAAAAGTCTGCAAGCAGCATTCATAATATAATTAATCTACCACTGCATTTCTGTAAAATGTAAGAGCAATTAAATACCAAGTGAACATATTAAATTATTTTGTCATTAATATTATAGCATTATATTTTCATTTCCTTGTTTAGGCTTAGGATCTTAAAAAAACATTAATTTGTAGTGAGTTTTTGAATAAACATTTTATTTTAGTCATAAAATGTCTCTATGATAAAAATCCTTCCCAGGCAGTTTGATATCTAACCCACAGATAGTAATAGTAATAAAGTTGGAAGGGACCTTGGAGGTCATCTAGTCCAACACCCTGCTCAGGCAAAAAACCCTATACCATTTCAGACAAATGGCTATCCAGCCTCTTCTTAAAAACCTCCAGTGTTGGTGCATTCACAGCTTCTGGAGGCAGGTTGTTCCACTGATTAATTGTTCTAACTGTCAAGAAATTTCTCCTTAGTTCTAGGTTGCTTCTCTCTTTGATTAGTTTCCACCTGTTGCTTCTTGTCTTGCCTTCAGCTGCTTTGGAGAATAGCTTGACTCCCTCTTCTTTGTGGCAACCCCAGATGTTAGAATAAACTACCATGAATCAAGTTTAATAACCTTAAGGAATTCACTTTCCCCAAAATATCACAGATCATTTAACATACTTTCTTCCATGACATACATTGTCGAATGACACAACTTACCTTGGGGTTCAGATACCATTGTAATACTAGTTATTTTATTTTTACCTTTTGTAAGGACAACTGTAATTTGTAAATAGTAATTAATTAGTACTTATTTATTTTTTGTTATATAGCAAAGTTTATTCCAGTAAGATTGGTAACACTGACTCACATATAGCATTCCAACCCCCCCTCTGCAGTCCCCATAACATTTTAAGCTCATATAATCAAAATTTAAAGGCGATACTATGATTTTTCAGCAGTACACATTTCAGATTATTTACTTTAAAACAAACCATATAAATTATATGAATTAAGAACATTTTGAAATAATAAGGAAAAGAAGCCAGCCTTGATATATTTTACTATATGCTGCTTTATCTGATTTAGGAGTTGGTAGTTATAAACTTCTCTTGGAGGCTACTTACGTAAGAGGTCTCTGTGTGGCAATGATATAATCTGGTCTTCCATTTTTATAAACTAGGCGAGCATTTGCTTGAACCCAGGCCCATCGATTTTCCTTGGTAAGAAGTCTAAACACTGTCATACCACTCTCTCCAGTTTTTATCACTAAAAATAAACACAGAAATATTTCAATTAATCTAATTAAATTTAACATTCAGATTTATTAGTATATTTTCATCAAATTCTTATGCAGCTGAGCTAAACCATAACTTGATGAAAACAAAGTAGTTGAAGCTCTTAACACTCTTAAAATATCCTAATAATTACCTACAACAGTTCTGGAACCCAACAGATCAACCACTGTAGATTGGTTATCAATATTTTCCACCACTTATTAGAGGAGCAATATTTAAATAGGGTAAAGATGTATTTTACTGTACTTGCTGTTCTGTATTGGTGAAACAGAGAGCTGCTTCTCAGAACAAATGTAACACCATGACACTACTTGCACTAAGGAAAGAGAAACAGCAACTCTGATAAAACATTTTTAGTAGAAGTTCTATCAATCAACATAAAATGTTGATTTAAAAATATTTAAATAGAGCAAAATACAGCAAAACATTCTAAGTTTTGCCTTTGGAAAAATGCTTTGAAATAATATTCTAGCTGAAAATCTTTCTAATAGCAGAAAGAAAGAGTGGGATGTGACCAGAACATGTAGGTTCAAGCAAAATGTAGGTTCAATAAAAATAATTCACATGGGCATATTAAAATATTGCTTCTTCCAACATAAATGTATATTTAGTAAAAAAAAAGGACAGGTCTAAAGGAAAGTTAGAAAAGAAAATAAAATAAAAAATAAAAAATGTATGTTAGGATATACTTAAAAACTTATTCTGGCACTTATTTCTCTCCTCATCAAGATATATCTCTTACTTCTGACATGGTTCTCAGCACAATAAAGCATATCGGCTGCATGGATAAACTGGTAACCTGTTCCTCTCATGCAAAGTTCTGCCTCAGTGTAACCCAGCACAATTCTTCCCCTGCAAGATATATTTGACACAATTTTTTTATCAGTCACTCAGAGAAAAAATAATACTAACCACATCCTCAGCATCAGTATTCAATAGATCAATTGGAAAGATCAGCTACAAACAAGAACATTACTACAACTGTTCTTCACAACAGCATGAGTGGAAATGACAGAGCATCTGTTTAAATAATGGGAAAAAGTAAAATGGTCTGGCTATCTGCAGTTGCTATCACAAGATATCAGTCCTTGAAGTGTACAGAATCAGCAGGGGTTGTTCTGACCAGGATTTATGACTTTTCCGAACCTTGGGGGGAAAGAAAAAATTGTTCTGGGGCATGTCACCTGCAGAGATTAAGACAACTGTTTTACTTACTCCCAGAAGCAGAACAGCTTCTTGGTGGGAGGGTGTTACAAATAATGCTGTCCTCCCTTTTAGTAATGCTCAAGAGGCCATTCTAAAAGGGATGCACCTTTCAGAATCCCCAAGAAAGCTTTAAGAATATAACTATCCTACTTTTGTGATTGATGTTGAAATTGTCTGGAAATACTTTCTGGAGAAAGGTAAGGTGAATATTAAATAAATAAATAAACAAAATAGTAATGTGAAGCAGAAAACTGAATTTAACATAATTTAGAGGATTTTGCTAACAACAGTTGTTAGAAAAATGACCTATCTAAATACAGCTACCTTCCTAAATATAGGGCTAAAATCTATTCTTTGAAAAGTATCAGTGGGTTATGATTAGTCTTAGCAATTATTATTTGAAATTATAGTATGCAATTCAGCATACATGCACAATAATATTCATTATTATTATTTTTTAACCTACTTTGCATCACATCCAGTTGGTGTGAAGTCCAGCTTATGTTTGGTTCTGAAAATAAAATTCTTTGTACGAATTTCAAGAATGGAAGGGGGCTGAAGTGGAGTAGCCACTGCAAACAAAGCCAGCTGAGGTGATATAACAGTTCCATCTTTCCCTTTCTTGTTCTGACCATGGAGAAACTTTAATCTCCCTTGAAAATTCATAGCCTTTAGAAGAAAGAACAAAGCAATAATCATATTCTTTAATTTTAATCCATATTTAACTCTTCACAAAAGGCAACTGGAGTTAAAAAGAACATGAAAGAAAAATATGCAATTCACTTATTACAGAAAGTCCTGAATTTAACAGTCATCTGTTTGAAGTTACAATGGTGCTGAAAAAAGTGGCTTATAACTGTTTTTCACACTTACGACCACTGCAGTTTTCTTATGGTCATGTGATCAAAATTTGGACGCTTGGCAACTGGCGTATATTTATGATGGCTGTACTGTCCTGAGGTCATGTGATCACCATTTGTAACCTTCCCAGCCATAAGCAAAGTCAATGGAGGAAGCCAGACTCATTTAACAACTGCATGATTCACTTAACAATTGTGATTTGCTTAACAATATTTCTGTAGTCACATGATCAAAATTCAATCACTTGGCAACTGGCATATATTTATTACAGTTTCAGTATCCCAGGGTGATGTGGTCACTTTTACGACCTTCTGACAAGGGAAATACAGAACTACCATGTTATTAATTTAATAACTGTTGTGATTCATTTAACAACTGTGGTAAGAAAGGTTGTAAAATGGAACAAAACTCACTTAACAACTGTCTTGTTTACCAATGGAAATTTTGGGCTCAGTTGTGGTCGTTAAGTCCAGGACTATCTGTATTAATGTTAACATTTCTTGATACACTATTAATTATTACTCAAAATTAAAATACTTTGTGATATTTTCTGACTGCAGGTCAAATACGAAAACTCAAGCAACCTGTTTGCTGAAATCTTTATTCAAGAAAAGCAGGGTTTTTTTCTTTTCTTTTCAATGTTATGGTACAAAGCAGTGTTTCAAGGGAAATTTAAAATCTGACCATTTTCTCTTCTATTATGTCAAGACAGAAATGATAGTAAAGACAGAAAAAAAGACTTGGATCCTTCAAACTCTTGGGAGTTACTTTTCAGTCATGTGACATTTAAAGGTTTGCCTCAGAATAATAACTAAGGAAGTTTTATGATTATCCCATGCTTTCTTTTTCATTATGTGTGGCAATGAAATAGCCTTAAAAAAATCCAAGATAATCAGACATATGTGCAAGGGCTCTGAGGTGAACATGTAAAAACATGTTTAACTACTGGAAGCCATTCAGTTGACAACTTAAAGGACTGCACTCCAATCTCCTACTGTGATCATTATGCATATTGAAGAAATGGCATTATTTGAAGGAGAGACATAAGCACACCATCTTTTTTACTGGAACTCTGGTCTTTCTCATATTCTTATAGAATGTGTTATGATATCCATAAAATAAAGGGCTTCTTGTGAACTGCTAAAGGATATGTTTTAAGATAGGTGCCATGTAATTATCCTAAAGCCCAAAATTTAGATCCAGTGTGGTCTAGTGTTCAAGCACCAGGATAAACCAGGAAAGTGTAGTTCCAATCCTACTTTAGGCATGAAAGCCGACTGGGTGACTTTGGGACAATCATTCTCTCTCAGCCCAACCCACCTCATAGGGTTGTTGTTGTGGGAAAAATAGGAGGAGAAAGGAGTATTATGTATATTCATTTCCTTAATTTCTTTACAAAAGTAGTAAATTCAGGGTAGGAAATTAACAGTAATTAAAACTATTTTGATTTAAGAAAATTCATTCTGGCCTGCCTAATAAATAGGATATTGCTATGTCTAAACATTTTACTATGGAAAATATAAAGTTTAATTTATGAGTTAATGTAATGGCATTGTCTGTCTTCTGTTTATTCTTTTCCAGATATTGAAGATTCATAAAGCACTGTTTGCAATGTGTGCATTCTCGAACTTAGTAATGTTTTAGTAACCTTTGTAATGTTTTGGCTATTTTCCTTTGCTTTGCTATTCATTGCTTTGCTATGTAGAAGTGAATCTGATTAATTATTGCTCTTATTTCCTGGTAGTACAGGCCAAATTAATAATGCAAAAGATCAAGGGAATTCTTCTTGCATTCAGAATGCATGTATATTTGATTTATATTATTTCCTATGCTATTTAGAACTATATTTTCAGAATTCTTTCAAAAATCTTCTTGCAAATTTTCTGTAGATTGCCTGCCCTCATCAGTTCCATTTACTTTTCTGGGAATGAGGGAAAATTGATAGAACAAGAACTTTTATGAGTTCTAATACCTCTCTATAATGGAATGCTTTTTTCAATTTCAAACCCTTATCAACATAAAATTTCTGCTAGTAGAATGCCACAACTGCAGATTTCTTATGAAACACATCAAATTATACTTTACCCAAATTGCAGCATAATAACTTGAGGCATAATAACACCTACCAAATTTAGCTACTTTTAATCAGCATGGAATCAATTTTCACTTATTGTTTGTGGTCAACACAATCTTGTTGCTTAATTAGCACAATATTACATATTGTTTTTGTGGCAACAGGCTTTTACATGCATGGGATAAGGAAGGTGTGGTGGAGAGGATATAAGCCAAAGATTTGCCATAGAGCATTGCCATCATGAGAAATTAAATCATTAATTTACATCACATATTTCTGTACCCACCAAAAATCCAGATGAATTATCCAAGAGACAGCGTAACCTACAAATGAAATTTCGCTCCATGAAGGACGAATTCTCTGGAGGTAGCTGTTCAGGGTTGTAATATGTTGCTGATTGTTGAAAGCCATTATCTCCTATAGGGGAAAATATAACCTTAGAACCTCTTTGAAGAAGATCTGAATTACAGAATTTGCAGTTTAAGGGAATCTTTGCCCAACCAGTCTTTGAATGGCATGCTAATGGATGAAATAGGGATGAAGCAAACAAAAAGGGATAAAACAACAAAAAGTGAGTGAATAACAATTAAGTGAAATATTAATACTGTTGTATTCAATTAATTTTATTATTATTTAACTGTGACATTTTATTTCTGTAACACGCATAGCTGTTACTAGTGACAATATTTCAAACTTCAGAAAATGAGATTAAGTTTTATGTGGCAAGGTATGTATTTTTAGACTTTTTTTCCTCAGCTTTTCTTTCCTGAAAACACATGAAATCTTTTGTTCATAACAGAAAATTTCAATTGTTTTCCCACAGTTGGTTGTTTCTGTTTTCAATTTTACTCACTTCTAAATATACAAATCTATCTGTCTGTCTGTCTGCCTACCTACCTACCTACCTATCTACCTACCTACCCATCTCACACTGATCATATGGAAAATCAATTCTAATTTATAATTATTGTCTGAATAAATTAAATTTAATGTACCAAATATTTATTAGCAAAGTAAACTATATATTCTATACAAATGACATGTATTTAAAAAAATAAGTGGTAGCTATTTCTTCTATTCATTCCAGATTATGCTTCTTCTTAAAGGGATTGCAATTTTTTAAATTTTCCTTTAAAAACTGACAGATGCATAAAATTAAGGCATTGTTGTATAGATGTAGTCCTCTAATGTAAAGTAGCAAATGCATTATGAAGTACCTCTTCAGTTATCTGCAAATTTTAAACTGATTATCTTTCATTGAAGCATATGTAATTACTTGCAGCTATTAGATCCTCACCTTGCATTATCTGTCCAGAATCTGTGGACTGTATAGGATTAAGAGCCCAGTGAATCTGACGTTGGAATTCTGGTCTATCTTCTGTGTGAATTAATTCAAATACACACTGGTGTATAATGTCAGACTACATCAAAGAAATAGTAATAAAAATATTTCAGGCATTTTATTCATCAAATCTGATTACTAGAATAAGTGCTACAGTTTATCTCAGTATAATTGAAAAATTATTTGCATAAAAACCTACTGAATAAGTTAAAGATTTTTTAAAAATCATTTTGGAACAATACTACTAGCGAAGAAAGGGTAGACTAAGCATAAGATAAACTAAACATCTAGAATCTAGAAATATGGAGTCCTTGGTGCCTTCTCAGCTTGGTTGTTTTTTTGCAGACGTTTCATTGTATGCAAGAAAACAACCAATCTCTGTAGCCAAAACAACCAAGCTCAAAGAGCCACAAGGATACCACAGCTCAAATCTGAACTCCAAATATTCTCTTCAATTGATAACTACAAGTATGTGGAACAGAAAGGAGTCTGGAGTGTGTCTCTTTAGAACTAATGTGAACATGGGAAATGTATCTATTGCTAGCCCATTCATCCACAGAATGTGGAGAATCTGTAATCTGAATAATCTAAATAAAGTTACATTTATTTAGTAGTTTAAGAACTTTAATATATATTTAAGCCACCATGTTGCCTTTTTAATAACATTTAATTATTAAGGACTCTTATATTCATTTGAATGCTTGTTATCTATGCAAGCAGTAGATAACATTAGGGAGAGACATACTGAGGACAAACCTTAACTTACTATGCTCTAAGGCAGGGGTAGTCAACCTTGGCACAGCTGGCTCAGGAATTCTGGGAGTTGAAGTCCATGAGTCATAAAAGAGCCAAGGTTGACTAACCCTGCTCTAAGGGGTTAACAGCTCTGGGAAAAAAACCAGTTTTAATAGAGAGAAAAAATGAATAGTTTTCTTTAAAATGAGACTTACAAGAACTTCCTGGATTGTTAATACACTGCACTATTCCTTCAATGAACCAAGGAAATAATATTTAAAAAGTTGCATTTCACTAAATAATGATAATATAGTAATAATATGGTGTTTTTTTTAAAAAAAATCTAGAATTAAAGTGCATACCTGCTGGAAGCCCAAATAATCCTGGATTGTAGAAGACACATAAAATATGTGGGCATCTGATGTGACCACTACCACAAAGCCATTTAATGCCTAAAGACAACAGCAACATGGTTTAAAAAAACAACAACAATGGTTTTAAAAGGATTTTAAATAAGTCAAATAATTTACTAGTGCACAAAATAGCCATAGTGTGATATACTAATCTTAACAGCACTTTGTGAACACACCCACTGATTTTTTT
Organism: Protobothrops mucrosquamatus; assembly: GCF_001527695.2. NCBI lineage: Eukaryota > Metazoa > Chordata > Lepidosauria > Squamata > Viperidae > Protobothrops > Protobothrops mucrosquamatus. The sequence continues at coordinate 739,333 of NW_015386406.1, read as the reverse complement.
ACACACACACAGAGAGAGAGAGAGAGAGAGAGAGAGAGAGAGAGAGAGAGAGAGAGAGAGAGAGATTAAAAGTTATAAGAACTGGTAATAAACATTTTAAACCCTAACATTAAGATTAGAATTCATATGAAAATTTAATAAATACTAAAATATTTCCACAAAGCAGTAGAATTTTCTTTCCAGTTCAAACCTATTACTTTAAAGTAACACTTTAGAAAGCACACTGGTTTTTATGAATAGTTTTTTAAGGGACCTAGGGGATGAAATAGAAAAAATAATCTGAAAAAAAAACCTTTATGTTTTGACAGGCATTTTTTAACACTGATACAAGAATTAAATATAAAGGCAAAACCTGATAGGCAACCAGAAGGATTCAAATAGAGACTAATTTTTTAGCCATTGACATACAGTGGCTAAACGGCACTAAAGCAAGATTTTTCAATCATAGATTTTCAGAAAACCAGTGTGCTAATTCATATATAAAACTTAACAGTGGGTGGATTCATACATTGCACAAAATAAGAATGTCCCTTAATTTGAGCTGTTAGGGAAAGAACTGCAATTTGTTGCCAGAAGAATTGCAACCAAGCTATTATCCAACATTTGTTTAATTGCCAGGCAAAATTTATTTATTTATAAATCATTTACTAGTATAATCTGGGCTGGGAAAGAGTATGCTGTCCTGTTAAACCAGTGGAGAAATGATGGATGATTCCCAAAGATACTTTTCCAAAAGGCAACTGGACTTTCTTGGGGTTTTTTTCCCCTTTGAAAACATTTTGCTTCTCATCCAAGAAGTTTCTTCTGTTCTAAAGAACTGAAGAAGTTTCTTGGAAGAGAAGTGAAATGTTTTCAAAGAAAAAAAAAGTGCAGTTGCTTTTTGGAAAAGCTCATTGGGACAACCAAGACCTGTGAAGAATTTCCACAATGGATGATTCCATAACTCTACCTCAAATGGCAAGCAATTATGTTAAGAGATTAGCAACACAGAAGTCCATGAAACTTGTGAAGTGAGTCCTTTTACTGAAGTAGGAAAACAAAAGAAAGGCAAGAAAAAGCAACAACAAAAAAAGAAGAAAACCTCCAAGGACACTCCAAAAACTATATTAATAATAATAACTGGGCAGACCTAAGGCATTTTACAATAAAAAAGTTTATTTGTACATTGCTATAAGGAATTCCTTTGAAATATTTAAAGTAATGATGATAATTACCTGCAGCAAAAGTTCACCTTCTAGCATATGCATTCTCCCTCTGGTCTGCATGGTGCTGTTGCTGTCCTGCATGCTATTTCTTTCAGGCTTTGCTGGACTCCTTGATTTCAATGCAACTGTAGGGGGGGAAAAATAAGTCAAATAATAAGTATTTGACTTAATATCTGTTTGGTGTATTCCATAGTTGAATAAAATGTTCAGAAAATATGATAAGTTACTTCACAGAAATTAATTGGATAAATGTACCCAATCAACAATAATTCTGACAATAATGTTCATAAAATGCATAATTTACCACAATGTATAGACAATATGAAATATAAAAGAAAATAAAAGCAATACAGCAATACAAAATTCTATCTAATTGTTCACCATAGGAAAACAATTATATTGGTGTAAAATGCATAAATTTTTCTCCTACCTCTATTCTGGTTTGCCAGCAAATGGTGGTATTCTGGTTCTGGGTGTGCAAGAAATACTAAGCAAACCCTCCGGCTTTGCTTTATCCTCCCCTTTATACCACCAGCCAATAGAGAAACAACTGCCCAACACAGTAATATTGCAATTGGCAGATTGCTTTGACTGATGGGTTTAGGCATCCTCCCTCTTCTCCATTTTGAAAAAAAAAAAGTAAGTTCTCGATGATTGGATATCTACAAAGGCAGCCAAGCCTATCAAGCAGCAGCCCTTGAAATGTTAATTCAGCTATATTTTTAAGAAAGTTGTTATGTCTGTTTCAAAGACGGTCCCCAATTGTTTTTTTCTAAAAGTGCAGTGAAGCAGCTGTGCATCATCGCTAGGGGCAGCCTTCAAACAGCCTTGCACTTCTTCCAAATAGCGTATCTACTATGAAGTTTTGAGAAAACCTGGTTTTGTAGTATCTTTTGTAAAGCTTATTTTTTCAAATGTCTTGCATAGCCTTATTGAAAGAGATTAAAACTGTTCCTTTGCTTCACCCAAACAATCCATCTCAAGCTATTAAATCTGTCCTGTCAGCTCAAGTGCAGGTTTAAAGGCAACACTACCAATGATTGATCCCAAAGCTGATTTCATATATTTAACATCTCTGTTGGTCACTCTAACATAAAATCTATTTTGGCCTGTTGTAATGATACTACTAACAATATAATTTTGCCAGCTGTATAATATTTGTCATTGCAGGATAATTACAATAATGATCTTGCAGCACTTTTCAAAGTTTCCCACTTTTCCAGAGTGGTATGCAATTTTCAGATAATAAAATTGATTAGAAAATGAATTTTTGAAAGATTAGTTTCAGTATTTATTACATTTTACAATAAAATTCAGTTTTTAATTATTGAATACATATAGTGTTAGAATTACAATGGTAGTAAAAAGCAAATTTCGGTTAGGATGAAAGACTGTATATAAAATACTTATATTGAAAAAATCACAGAACACTGAATGCAGTTTTTCTTATTAAGCAGCAACTACAAATTATTCTCATCTAGGTTTGCAAAAAAAAAAAAAGTTAACTTTTTGACAGCTGTAAGTAATAAAAGGTATGAGTCCTAAAAGCTGCAAGTCCTGTTATTTTTGTTATGGAAAGTTAGCAGCATCTTGGCACATGGCAGCAACAGGGTAGCCTTGCCTGGGCCAGGAAATTAAGCTGGTCATGTATGGTTAATACTTAAAGATCTCCAAAGAATATCAGAGCTAAAGGGCTTACTGGAAATTAGAAAAGCATTCTGAAAAAATGCAATGGCCACCACTTCTGCAGTAGCAGGAAAAAAGTACATTATTTTATGAACTTCAATTGGCTGTTAAATACAATTTGCACTGTTTAGCTGCTTTTTCTCACATAGTTAGAGAGCTCCCTGCACTCTGTTCTGCAAGATCATGAGTAATATAAGTTAGTAATCAAAATACAATTGTTTTATTTGGTTTACTATGTAACTAATTAAGTTCCTTTTTCAGGATGAATAAAATGAAACTCCTTCACTCTTTTGAATCAAAGAAAAATGAATGAAATATAGTAAGAGTCATTTCAAAGTAAACCTAGTTAGGATTTTTTTAAAAATGAAAAGTGCAAGTTTTGCTATACTAAAATTCTTTTTTATGGGGAAAGTGAATAGATATGATGCAAAAATAAGCAACTATATCACAAATTAATATTAGTTTATGGTTTTATGTGTATACTTTGTAAAATACAATAACATTATTAAAAACTAAAACAATTATTTCATGAAAACTGTTCCCAGACTGGCCAGATCAACATATGCTTAGAGAAAGAGAAACTGTTGTGAGAGACATTGAACTTTTCCTTAATTATCACGATGTACAAAACCTTTATCTTGCAGTCAGGAATGAGACAAGTCAGAAACATGTAATATCATAGTCGGATAGCTAAATTTCCAAACAATGACATCCTTGATTATCAAGATTATAAGGCCATGTTGACCGGATAGCTTATAGCAATAAAAATATAAAAAACAACAAACCAAACAGAAAACATACCAGAGACATGTTTACACTATAACTGAATAGAAAAAAAGCTACTACAGATAGTCCATAATGTTATGATGGGGCCAGAATTTCCATTGCTAAGCAAGACAGTTATAGTATAACCTTTCATAACCTTTTTTTACCATGGTTGTTAAGCATATCACTGCAGTTATTAAGTGAATCATGCAGCTGTTAAGCAAATCTGGCTTTACCCATTGACTTTGTGGGAAGCATGGTTGGAAAGGTAGTAAATGGTGATCACATGATCATGGGATGCTGCAACCATTGTAAATATATGCTAATTGCTAAGCATGGGGATGCTGTGACAGTCCTAAGTGTAAGTTTAAGTCACCTTTTCCAGTGCCATTGCAATTTCAAATGGTTAAAAAATGAATGATTGTAATTTGAAGACTATCTGTACCAGCTTGCTACCCTTACCCAAGGAGTAAAGCAATGAGATGTTTAACTACTTTTTACATGATGGGAGGATAGGAGCAATATGAGTCTCTGGAAGGCTGCTATGAAGATCTGAGTTTTACTAAAAATTACTGATCAAACCTGTCAATCTCTCTGCCCTTATTGCTCCATTTCTTTTTCACAAGCAGAGGTGAGCATTGACCTTCATTCTCCTTTAAGAATCAAAAGTATGTATCTTTGAAGAGAGAATTCCAAAAATATGAGACTGAAAGCTTGATTAAAGAGAAAACTGATAACCAATATCAAAGTGAGTTTGTTATAAAGAAATAGAAAGTCAGGAGAGGCCTGACAGCAAGAAGATGAACTTGGCCTAGCTCTAATGGATCAGCTTCCAAACATTTCTGCCCAACCCCATTTCTGTCCAAACTGATCCAATCTGCATCTAATTTTAACTAACTTAGACTGACTTGTGTAAATTTTTTAATAATGTTGACAGACATTTAAACAATAGCATTTTCAGAAAAATATGGAAGGGTTGCCTTTACTCTCAAAATATATCTAGCCTTATTTTAATGAGTTTTAGGCTGACACAAAAACAGTTGATTAAAGATTGTGAATCTCTAAAAGAAAGAAAGCTAACTTTTTTTTTTTTTTAAACTTCTTGGGAAAGATTTTAGATGCCCAACATTTCTTTTCTCCCTGAAAATGTTTCTCACATTCATCTTAGCCCAAAGAAATATAGCATTCTGGAAAGCTAATAAATATTATGTAGAAAACGTGGTATAACCAAGCAGGTTTTGTATTTGCTCCTAAGTATTGTGTATCAAGACAAGTTAGTCTTGTAAGATACAGATGAAAATTGGCACCGTAGGAAAAAGTCCAACACTGTTATAATTGCAAGTGGATCTCAAATAATTATTAATCTTTAGAGAAAATAATGATCATTTCCTCCATCCCATCATATAATGAATAAAAATCCTGGCCAGGCCTATGTTAAGAACTGTAAAATTCTCTTTCATGCGCATTTAAGAACAAACATTTCTTAATCAAAAATGTGTTGTAAATACACATTCACAGATTGATGATACCACACTTCTTAGCCTCTTAGTGGCTTCAGGTAAATAATGAAGAGGAAAGAAGGGAGTGCAGAACCCTGTGGAATCCCACAAAGAAGTGGCAGAGGACAGGATCTCTTCTTCCCAGCCACTCATATGAAGCGAAAAAAAGGAGGAGAACCAGTAAAACAAAGTTCACCTACCTTTAAGAACTGATTCCCCACCCATTTCCTATAGCTGGTCTGAAGGATACTGAATGGTACTGACAGCCAATGAGAAGTCAAGATGAACAAGAATGGATGCACAATCTTCAACCCACCACCATCAGAAATCATTAAAAAAAAAAAAAAGATTTCCATTCCAGGCCTAAATTCTAACTGAAATAATCTGCTTCATCCAGAGATCTTTGAAGCTGCTACCTAACTACATTCTCAATCAGCTTCCCTCAAAAGGGAAGGTTAGATGCTAGGCAAAGAAAGTTAAGTATGGTAAGATTCAGAAATAGTTTCTTGAGGAGTGGGGTGCACCAATGGAGGAACAAATCTCTCACTCAGGGACGAATTCATCACTGCCAGAACCTAACCACAAAACACCTTTTGGGCAACTATTATTCCAAATAGATAGCAAAGATCCAAAAAAACACGTGGGCAACCTACAGGCCTAATGATCCTGTCCACGTCTTCAGGTTCAACATGTTCAAACTGATACCATTTAAAACAGCAATGCCCTGGGTGTCTGTCTAAGACTTGTAGCAAGGCCAACATTCAACAGAGAACAAAGTGATTTTGTCTGAGAAATGCTGAGCAAACAGTTCTGCATGGCCTTGTAGAAGGATTTCTCAGTCCCACAATCCCATCAAGAAGGCATATGTTACCAGAACAAGATTGCAGGATAGCTATTGGTGGATGCAGTAACAACGAAGAACTCATCAAATTTGCAAGACACCAAGCTGGCAGGAATAGCCAACACTTCAAAAGACAGGCTTAAGATACAAGAAGGATTTTAACAGACTTGAACATTGGGCCCTATCTATCGAAATGAAAGCCAATGGTGAGAAAAGTAAGGTTCTATATTTAGGCAAGAAAAACCAAATGCACAGATATAGAATAGATGGTATCTGGCTCAATCAGAGAGGGATCTCGGATTCCTAGTGGACAATCATATGAGACAGCAGTGTGCTGCAGCTGCCCAAAAAGCTAACACAGTCCTAGGCTGCATTAACAGAGGCAAAAAATCATGTGATCATGTGAAGTGTCAGTACCATTTTAAAATGCCCTTAGAACCAGATTTGGTCACCATAATATAAAAAAGATGTTGAGACTCTAGAAACAATGCAAAGAAGACAACAAAGATGATCAGGGATCGGAAGCTGAAACATATGAAGAATGGTTGCAGGAATTGGGTATGTCTAGTTTAATAAAGAGAAGGGCTAGGAGTGACAAGATAGCAGTGTCTAAGGGGCTGCCAATATCTAAGGGGCTGCCACAAAGAAGAGGGGGTCAACTATTGGCCAAAGCACCTGAAGGAAGGACACCAAGCAAAGGATGGAAGCTAACCAAGGAGAGAAGCAACCTAGAACTAAAGGGGAAATTTCGTGACAGTTAGAACAATTAATCAGTAGAACGACTTGCATCCAGAAGTTGTGGGTACTCCATCACTGGAGATTTGTAAGAAGAGATTGGACAACCATTTGTCTGATATGATATAGGGTTTTCTGCTTGAGCAGGGAGTTGGATTAGAACAGGGGTAGACAACGTTGGCTCTTTTATGACTTGTGGACTTCAACTCCCAGAATTCCTGAGCCAGCATGGCTCAGCATGGAAACCTCTCCCTTTTCCCTCAGCATGGCTGGCTCAGGAATTCTGGAAGTTGAAGTCCACGAGTCATAAAAGAGCCAAGGTTGCCTACCCCTGGATTAGAAGAACAACTCTGTTATTCTATTAAAGTATTGTCTTTGCTGCCCTTACAGTCAGGAGGTAGGCTTGTTAATAGAAGATCTAACCCATGCTCACTCAAATTTGTTCTTCATCAAGTGAAGTTCTCCTTTAAGTCTTAATTATTTAATTCTTTCTTGCTTCATTGATATGAAATTGATTATATAAATAATCCCCTCAAATGATATGAAACTGAATAAGACTGAACAATTTTGTAGTATACATTCACTTTAACACAAAAAAAAGAATGGCAGCAATTCTAAAATACATTTCAAGTAAAAGCTACTTTACAATGTGAATCTTAATTATGTTCTTTCTAAAAGGAAGGTCACATGTAACATTTTGAATGCAAAATGTACATCTGAAAAGGATTTCTGTCTAAAAGGGAAAAACTAGTGAAACTCTATATACGGATCACTAGTCCAACAACCTCTAATTCGGGAATGCTTAATAAAACAAATAAAACTATTATCATAAAAGCACACTAGTTATATATGATCTTAAAAGATCATGGGAATTATTGCATTGTAATCCACATTCTTTAGGCAGAATGATTTCTTCTTTCTTCTTTCTAATAGCAATCCTTTCCGTCTTTAGCAAAAGATTTTTTTAATTCGGAAACCTCTGCAATGAATGGAATGTGACTCAAGGGAAAAGTTACTCCAAAATTCAATAGGCTCAGCTCTTCGTAAGGGAAGGAGAATGTTTGGTTTCATCCTACTTGACTACTGTACATTTGAAAAGTATTCAAAAGATGCAAGTGATAAAAAAATGTAATAGCCGTCCTGCAGAATGGTGCAAAATACAGAGATTATATTATGTATATATGAAAGATCTACACTGATCACTTATTATCAGGCATATATAGTGCATTCAATCAGGGGTTAATTATAAAGCAAAATAAAGTCATGAGGATCTGGACAGACTTGAACACTGGGCACTATCTAACAAAATGAAATTCAAGGTGAAAAAAGCAAGGTTCTACATTTAGGCAAGAACCCAAATGCACAGGTATAGTATAGGGGGTACCTCGCTCAATAGTAGTAACTGTGAGAGGGAGGAGTCTCAGGATCACCTGTTAGTGGATTTATACTCGGTCGTCACACGACGTCGACGGTTTTTCCGGTTGTGTCACGATCCGACGTAATTGTCTCCCTATCTTAGTTCTAGTGCACTTCACAATTATGGTGAAATGTTACGGAACCATTCCGGTGTGAACCTTATGACGTAGCAGTTTTGGTCACCGCGATGTAAAAAATATGTTGAAACTCTAGAAAGAGTACAGAAAAGAGCAACAAAGATGTTAGGGGACTGGAGGCTAAAGCATATAAGGAACGGCCCCTGGAATTGGGTATGTCTAGTTGAATGAAGAGAAGGACGAGGGGGAAATGATAGCAGTGTTCCAATATTTCAGGGGCTGCCACAAAGAAGAGGGAGTCAAACTATTTTCCAAAGCACCTGAAGGCAGGACAAGAAGCAACTGGTGGAAACTAATCAAGGAGAGAAGCAACCTAGAACTAAGGAGAACCTTCCTGACAGTTAGAACAATTAACCAGTGGAACAACCTGCCTCCAGAAGCGATGAATGCTCCAACACTGGAAGTTTTTAAGAAGAAACTGGACAGCCATTTGTCCGAAATGGTATAGGGTTTCCTGCCTGAGCAAAGGGTTGGACTAGATGACCTCCAAGGTCCCTTCCAACTTTATCATCATCATCATCATCATCATCATCATCATCATCATCATCATCATCATCATCATCATCGTAAAGTTGGAAGGGACCTTGAAGGTCATCTAGTCCAACCCCCTGCTCAGGCAGGAAACCCTATACCATTTCAGACAAATGGCTGTCCAGTCTGTTCTTAAAAACTTCCAGTGTTGGAGCATTCACCGCTTCTGGAGGCAGGTTGTTCCACTGGTTAATTGTTCTCACTGTCAGGAAGTTTCTCCTTAGTTCTAGATTGCTTCTCTCCTTGATTAGTTTCCACCAGTTGCTTCTTGTCCTGCCTTCAGGCGCCTTGGAAAATAGCTAGACTCCCTCTTCTTTATGGCAGCCCCTGAGATATTGGAACACTGCTATCATTTCCCCCCTCGTCCTTCTCTTCATTAAACTAGACATACCCAATTCCAGTTCCTTATATGCTTTAGCCTCCAGTCCCCTAATCATCTTTGTTGCTCTTCTCTGTACTCTTTCTAGAGTCTCAACATCTTTTTTACATCGCGGTGACCAAAACTGGATGCAGTATTCCAAGTGTGGCCTTACCAAGGCATTATAAAGTGGTATTAACACTTCACGTGATCTTGATTCTATCCCTCTGTTAATGCAGCCTAGCACTGTGTTGGCCTTTTTGGCAGCTGCAGCACACTGCTGGCTCATATTTAGGTGATTGTCCACTAGGACTCCGAGATGCCTCTCACAGTTACTACTATTGAGCAAGGTGCCACCTATGCTGTACTTGTGCATTTTGTTTTTCTTGCCTAAATGTAGAACCTTGCTTTTTTCACTATTGAATTTCATTTTGTTAGATAGTGCCCAGTGTTCAAGTCTGTCCAGATCCTTCTGTATCTTAAGCCTGTCTTCTGGAGTGTTGGCTATTCCTGCCAGCTTGGTGTCATCTGCAAATTTGATGAGTTCCCCATCTATCCCTTCGTCCAAATCGTTGATGAAGATGTTGATGAAGAGCACTGGGCCCAGAACAGAGCCTTGGGGCACCCCACTACACACTTCCCTCCATGTAGATGTGGTTCCATTGAGGACCACTCGCTGAGTACGGCTGGTCAGCCAGCTACGGATCCATCTGGTGGTGATGCTGTCTACCCCACATTTTTCTATCTTGTCAAGTAGTAGGTTGTGATCTACTTTATCAAATGCCTTACTGAAGTCCAAGTAAATTATGTCCACAGCATTCCTCTCATCCACTAATTTTGTCACTTGGTCAAAGAATGCAATAAGATCTATTTTTGATCTATTTTTGACAAACCCATGTTGGCTTTTAGTAATGACTTTGTTTGCCTCTAGGTGTTCGCTGAGTCGTTGAGTCGTTGTTTGATTATCTTTTCCAGGGTCTTCCCAGGTACTGAAGTCAGGCTAATAGGTCTGTAATTTCCTGGGTCCATTTTTTTTCTTTTGAGGATGGGAACTACATCAGCTCTTTTCCAGTCCTCTGCATCAAGGGGACACGAGGTCCTAGAAACTTTTTATATCAAGTCACCAAGTCTCTAGTGTAAACGATCAAGGAACTCTTGGAACCCCACATTAGGTAGACCAGGACCGCTAAACTTGAGCAGATCCGACCTGTCCACGAGTGAATGATAAAAGAACGGTATCTTAACTTGTGTTTCTATTCTGTTTTTTATGGCACTATTGATAGGTTGGTCTGTTTTTTTCCTTTGTGTAAAGACAGATGCAAAAAACGAGTTAATAGTTCCGCTTTCTCCCTGTTGCTTGTCACCTTCTTGCCACTTTCACCCACTAATGGACCAATCATTTCCTTCACTTTTTTCTTGTTTTTTACATGTTGAAAGAAGCTTTTTTTGTTATTTTTGACTTTGGTCGCAAGTTCATTTTGAGCCTTGGCTTTTCTCACTTCATCTTTTCAGGCTCGGGCTATTTGCTGATATTCTGACTTAGTTATGTGCCCCTCTTTCCACTTTCTATACTTGTCCTTTTTATCTTTATTATTATTTATTATTTATTATTATTTATTAGAGGCTGCAGAAATCTATAAATACATTCTCCTCCATATATTCTTTTTATACTACTTATGTCTTATTAGTTCTACTTCTCTACAGTTCTATAAATTTAACAGAATAACAGAATTAGAAGGGACCTAGGAGGCCTTCTAGTTCAATTTCTTTCTACCTTTAACATTATCTTATACTATATTGTGTCGGGGCGTGTGTGTTTAAACTCTTGGCAACTGCTTGAACTAGTCACTGCAGGTTTTTTGGTAAGATTTCCAAAGTGCTTTCCATTGCCTACCTCCTAGGGCTGAGAAAGAATGTCTGGCCAAATATCACTCAGGTGGCTTTGTCCCTAAGGCGGAACTAGAACTCACAGTCTCCCAATTTCTAGCTTATTGCCTTCACCACTATACTAAACTGACCCTCATATTGTATCATCTTATTTAATTTTACTCTCTATATGAAACTTTGCACCTGTATGTATCTATATGTGTACATATTCACCCATGCACACACACTTTGCCTTATTTTTATTTTGGTTCTACATTTTCTATTACTTGTTATATTAACTCTATGTTCCCTATCTCCCACTGTTATGGCAGCACCTAGTATTTGTTAGCGCTTCTTTATCAAGCATAATTTTTCACAATGTTTGTAGCAAGATATACTAAGAGGAAAGGATGGAGCTAAAAGAATTCTGGCAACTATTTTCCAATTTCCAAAAACTTTATTCCTAACATTCATTACAGAGGACTCTTTCTTATTCGTTTTATGACATGGACTTCAACTCCCAGAATTCCTGAGCCAGCCATTCTGGCTCAGGAATTCTGGGAGTTGAAGTGCACAAGTTATAAAGGGCCATAATTCCCCACCTCTGCCTTATAACCACCTTTCTGGGAAATAGCAGGTCTCTTCAATGACAAGAAAGGAGTTTCTAAAAAGCTATCTAATATACAGAATCCTGAATACTTATCAATACTCATTACTCTGGAACCATAAGATCAATCCTCCCTTTGAAGCCTGGAAAGTAGAGCAGCCTTTCTGGAAGAACTGGAACAGTGGAGTGTCTAGCAGCAGCTAACTTTAGCTGGTTGTCTCTCTCCACCAGCTATGGCAGTGATGGCGAACCTTTTAGAGACCGAGTGCCCAAACTGCAACCCAAAACCTACTTATTTATCGCCGGGTGCCAGGTGGGCGTGTCCCACTGGATGGGCGTGGCTCTGGTGGTCATGGCAGATTGGGTGGGTATGGCTAAGGTGGGCGTGATCACCTCAATGTTGCTCGTGGGGAGGGACGCCTGTAGGGCTGGGCTGGGTTGGGGAAGATCCAGGGGGTCTCTGGCAGGTGGGGTGGTGGGCAAGATGCTCATCCTGCGGGGTGAGGCGAGGCAAGGAGAGGCAGGGTGGGGGTACCATTGTCACAGGGCAAGGTGAGGCAGGGGCCTGGGCGGCTGCTGCCTGACACCATCGGCCCTGCACACAGAGGCCAGCGAGCGCATGGGTGCTGGGATGCATCCAGCCATGTGGGACCTCGGCGAGTTAGCGGGCGGCTGGTTGAAGAGGGATAGTTGCCATCTCCGAGGCATGGTGCGCGTGCCCAGAGAGGGCTCTGAGTGCCGCCTCTGGCACGCGTGCCATAGGTTCGCCACCACTGAGCTATGGTATCGTCTGGATAATTGCCTGAGCCAACTAATATGTATCGTCTGGCATTGACCTCCTGATTTTGCACTGGAGTAAAGCAGTTCAACAATGATCCACAAGAGTTGATCATTAAAGTCTGTGTCTAAGAAGTCAAAGCAGAATTGCCTCCTGTGTAGAGGGAATAAAAAGTTGCCAAAATAATGTCATATTCTTGGCCTGTGTTTGAAACTAAAAGTAGTTCCTATTCAAAGCATATCAGATTCTCCTAAGCATGATTAAGAAAAAAAAAGGGATGGGGCTAAAATAATTCTGTCAATGAACTATTTCTCAACATAAAACTCATTTGTTTGTTTAATTGATTAATAAATTAACTCACTCCAGAAGTTCTACGCCTCTGTATTCCAACATACATTATATTCTCTTTTACTGTCTTTATTTAACGTTAGCTAACAAATATTGCAAATAAAAATTGTCAGAGTGCCTGGGAAATTTAGATAAAGAGGGAATAATCAGCTGCCGACAAAATTTTTCTATAGAATTGGTAGTAAAAAAATGTGGCCTGTTCTTTTTATAGTACCATATCACAGGGGCAATGTTGTGTTTCATAATGAGTTTTCTTTTAGTTTTCCTCCAAAACAGTGATCAGGAGAATATTAAATTGAACTAAATTTAAAGCTATCCTAAATTTTGTAAATGTGATGTGATATAAATATAAGGCTGGTATATTAACTGAAATTTGATTTGAAAATGTGTTGTGAGAAAAAAACAGCCACTTCTGTTTAGGCGTCTATGGCTAAAATCCTTTGCCTTAATATTGATTTAACTTGATCTAGTCCTAAAGCTAAGTAGTATTAATAGCCCGTATTATATTAAATATATTCTTTCTAGTCTTTTCTGTCTCTTCCTTCTTGTTAATGTTCAAGACCCCTCATCAGTGTTCTAGTCTAGACATTTCTTGCTGCCAGCATGGGGAGCTTGTTTTCAGTCCAGTCAACGCAGTCATCCTGTGGGTCTAACTTTATGCTGCTGAGGATTCAGAGGATTTCAGTCAATATCTGTCAAAATGTTTTACTACAGTCAAGTTACATCATTATGCTGTGGAGTCAGCTATTCTTCCCTCCCCCACCTGATAAGCTCACTCTCTGAGGCCATCAGTTTATAAAATGATTCTTCAGGGCCAGGACAGGCACAGTAATCTTTGTTGTGCAATTCTGGTTCCATAACACAGCTGAATGACCTTTAAGTCAATTGAAGACTTGTCCAGACATTTGTGTCAGAAGCATCTACCAAGGCGCTTCCAGGTTGAAAGGATTAGCCAATGACATCATCATTTCCCAGGGGACACCTGAAGGTGCTCCTTTCTTGTCCCTGTTATTTTCCCATTGAAGTGTTATCTATTTATTTACTTGCATTTGCATGCTTTCGAACTGCTAGGTTGATGGGAGCTCATTCCATCATATGGCTTATGCTTTTGAGTTTTGAACCGCCGAGCTGTTCTCAATGGTCTTATAACCACTTGAGCCACCTCAGCCATTACAATCTGCAGGAAAACCTCTTCTTCACTACTACTCCAGATTATGAGTTTTTAGGAGTTATATTTCACTCCTATTCTCTCAGCATTTAGAAACCTTGAAATACAGGTAGTCCTCATAACAATAATTGAGTCCAAAATTTATGTTGCTAAGTGAGACAATTAAGTGAGCTTTGCCCCATTTTATGACATTTCTTGCCATAAGTGAATCACTACAGTTGTTAAATTACAAAGGCAATTCGGAAATAAACCTCCGTTTGGTTATCAATGACAGACACTCGCAGATACAGAACTTTTATTATACACATTAGAAAACTACAATATTACATTACTTTTTGACATAATCGCCATTTAGATTGAGTCACTTGTCATAACATCTTACAAGGTTTGAAATTCCTTAGCAGTAGTCGCTTGGCGCCAAATCTGGGCTATAGTGGGGTGAACAAAACATCCCAATGGAACTGCTTCAAAAGTTCTTGGGTGTGTCTAGCGGTGTGCGGGTGAGCATTATCGTGAACCAATACCACACCAGAAGTGGTGCCATAGAAAATCCCACCAAATGTGAAGATGCCAAAGGAATACCGCTAGTGAAGTTCATGGAGCGTAGTTCAATTATCAGTTCAGACGTCTACTGTGAAACTTTACAAAAACTCAGACGAACCACTTATAACAAGTGTCGGGGCATGCTGATTTCCGGTGTGGTGTTAGTTCACAATAATGCTTACCTGCACACCGCTAGAGGCATCCAAGAACTTTTGAATAGCTCCATTGGGATGTTTTTGATCACCTCCCTATAGCCCAGATTTGGCGCCAAACGACTACTAGGAATTTCAAACCCTATAAGACATTTTGACAAGTGCCTCAATATGAATGACGATTATGTCAAAAAGTAAAGTAATGTAATGTTATAGTTTTCTAATGTGTATAACAGTGGTGGCGAACATATGGCACGGGTGCCAGAGGCGGCACTCAGAGCCCTCTCTATGGGCACACATGCCATTGCCCCAGACTTGCCTCCCCCCACGACCCCCTCACAACCAGCCCCCAGGAGGAGAGTCACCCCCGAGCTTGGCCCACGCGGAGCAGTGCAGCCAAGGACATGGCAGCCAGACAGCATAGACAAGACTCTGCCCTCATGCCCCATTGCGCACAGTTGATGCTGCGGGGCGCGGGCAGAGGGCGTGGCCGCCATGGTGCTGCTGGGTGATCTGCAGCGGGCCCTGGAGGCGGTGAGTGGCCCTGCAGGCAGGCGGGGTGGGGGCGGAGTGGGGCGGGGCAGGGGGTGGAGCCAGCTTTTGGGCACTTGGTCTCTAAAAGGTTTGCCATCACTGGTGTATAATAAAAGTTCTGTATCTATGAGTGTCTGTCAAGAGTTAAGAATGGTTTTGTAACTGTTTCTAGACTGAGAATGAGAGGCATTAATTACTTTTTTATGAGGTATAAAAAAATTCTCAAAATTACTGGGAGTTAGAAAGCATAAGCACTCATACTTTTTTATTATGTTTCTTTTCATTAGATGTGACACACCTCTAAGATCTGTAATGTAATAATATAATACTTTTTTTGTAAGGAGGAAGCCACAGTATGTGAGATTTATATACAACGGGGTTGGCCCAAATAAAGCCTGGTTGTTTAATGAAGTGCTGACACAACTTCCCTAGTTTTAATATTAATTAAAGTAATAGAACTAAGAGAGCTGCATTATTTTTTAACACTAGAACACTACATGTAGGTTGTTTGGTGAAATAAACACCAAACAAAACTGAACATCCTGATCACATGCACGATAAAGATATGCAAAATTTCAAAAAAAATCCCTAAGTGAAAAATTGTTACAGAATGCATGCATGATTTGACTTTGCTATATTTTCCTTTTCTCATTTCATTTTTTCTGAATATTTTTCTTGTGGTGGAGAAACTTTTTCACATATCCTTAAAGGACCAGGGTGTTCATTGTCATACTGCCATCTAATTGAAGGTGCATCAAATTAGAATTTAGAAACTTGTATTTTAGCTGCATTATATTTAGAAGAGTCACATAAATATGTCACCTTTTGATTTGAATTGTCATACAGTGCAGATTAATTGTAAGAAATTCCCATAATGAAACTGGTGCAAGGATTTTACTGTGTACAATTTAATAAGATAATAAATTTTAAGTTTAAAATTATTATAAGAATATCTAAGGGATTGTCCCATGCTTGAATTGCCTTATACATTTTTGTACAAACATTTGAAATTAAGAACATATTTTTATATATAGCTGTCTTGCATTTGATATTCATAACAGAATTACTCCTTTATAATGTAGGGTTTTTTTAAAAAAAAAACACTGAATGTCTTAATATGTTGTTTCAATTTGTCTTTTTTTTTTTTAAAAAAAAATCTATATAGGAGTTGAGTTGTGGTTTTTTTTTAAGTATGTTGACATGTTTAGAAACTGAGATACTGTTGACACATTTCAAGATTAATTCATAAATGATTTGTGTATAAGCAGAATTCTGTATCTAAAACATTATGTTTTCTGGCAAACTAGAAAACAGTTAAATATTTCATTTAAAGTAAAGCACATTCCACATAAAAGTGTAATATTTATAACCTGTTTGGATAACTAACTGGAGTATGTTACTATTAAAAAAGACATGATCTTTTAAAATGTCATTTTTCGCTACCATGTTTATTTACCATATTTTTTCTGTATATGTTTTTAAGCTCTCTAATAGGTTACTTTTGAATAGACCATGTTAAATTTGCAAAAATCTTCTTTGTCCATTTGCTGGATGGACATTTTTACTTTATTTTTTGCACAATGTCCTTTAAAAGCTGAAATGATATGAAATGTTCCAATTTAGCAGGTGTTCTATCATTGCAGAAATCAATTATTGATAGGAATAAAATATCTTTTTCATCTTGTTCTTTTAATGTGATCAGCTTTTAAATTCAACTTGAGTTCTAAGATTATAGAAAAATGAAGATTTCTCTTCTTACCTTATGAAGTAAATCATATTAAATTTTTAACTAGATATAAATAACTTTAATTTATTTAAAATACAATTTCAAGAAAAGGAAACTAACAATGTTTTATTTTAATCTGATTTATAAAATATAAATCAAATTAAAACTTTAACTTCATAAAAAATTAATATAACTCAAATATATAATCCTGACTTTACATGATTTCCATATTTGCTAATATGGATGTGGTAAATAACAAAAAGTAGCAGGATAGAAATGAATAACCAGAAGATAATATGAGGTGGTAAACTGTCTGAGGAATTTACAGTAACTGAGGAAAAAACTGGATACAAATACAAGGAATATAGAGGAAAGAAATAAAAAGTGGGGTAATAATGAGAGGAATCCATTCATGTAATCCTAAAGGTTAAAATAATAAGTATACCATATACTGATTAAAACCAAACTGTAGTAGCTGCTACGAAGGAGATCATTTTTGGGTAATTTTATAATCAACTTCCTATACTTGTTGATAAAATAGGCAAATATATAGAATGTAAATAAATGAAAGGATAAATGTTGATGTTGTTGGGAGTCATGTCAAAACATTCAGGATATTCATACTAGTAACAATTATTTTATCCTGATATTCCCCTTGCCTTTTTTTTTTTTTTTTGCATTTTNCCCTTTTTTTTTTTTTTTTTTTTTGCATTTTCTAGCATACCAATTGAATGGACTTTTCAAGTTACTACTGGAATTCTTACGTTTAAGCAAAAATTAGAAAGACTATAATTGCTAACTGAAAAAAAATGAAACCTGTATCTTCAAAGTAGAATTGCTAACTAAGGAAGGAAAAGAATTTCATCTGTACAACACTGTTTCAAATAAAAACATACTCATTCTTAGATTCACCTTTGAACTTGAATATCCGGGTTTATCAATAGTCAGCAGTGCTTCTCTATAGCAAATCTATACTGAAAAGTCAGAGAAGACCATTGTACCATGACTTAGGCGCTTCTTGTTTGGACTACTGAAACATTCTATATCAAGTTAGTTATAAGTAATTTCAGCTGGTGCTAAGACAAACTATTGATAGGAAATATATGAATTTCCATTTTACAATAATTATCTTTGTTGTTGTTCTATTTATATCTATAGTTTAAAAAGTTACATGAAAGGTAGCTAAATAAAAAAGAGGAAAAAAATTCTCCCATAAAGCTGGCTTGCATTTCAAGATTTTCAAAACTGGTCATTTCTGTATTACCAGTTCTTAACCATATTTGGGTACAACTCATGAGAAATATCCAGATACTATCTTCATGGTTTTTAACATTTTGTTAAGGAGAACTTGATACATCTATTGACCTTTATCTGTTGACTTGTAATCATTGTACAATATGCTTTAGCTAACTGTAATTAATGTTACTGATGTTTGTGCTTGGACAGCCCAGTGACACTACTCATGCCAGACAAAACTGTTACATAGACCATCAAACAGATGTCTCTAAATCTCAAATCCAAAAAAGAATGACTGGAAGTGTGTTAATTCAAACAGGCAGGAGAAAAAGGTTTAGAATTCAAGTACTAGTGTAGTTAAGTAGATAGATACATATAGTTTATATAGTTTGTTCATTAAAATTGTATTATAAGCAAGTTCCTGAATATGGAATTAAAGATCTGCTATATCAGCATTTTAAGAAAGCTAAATTTTAATCACTGGCTTCTAAACGAAGTTTAAAATCCACCTAGTTCCACTGATATACTTAAATTGTGATTCTAGTTACATTGATCTGAATTAAGGATTTATTACTTAATTTCCACAAAACATACATACATATATTTGTGCTATTGTTTATTCATTTTCTTCAAATGCTAACAAATCATATATCAAACTGTTCTGACCTCTTATGCTCAAATAAGAAGCTGTATAAATAAATACATTCTCCGAGGAGCCCTTTGAAAATCCATTTGAAAATAACCTTCAGAACCACAAAATCAATGAAGGAAAATTTTCAAAAGCTATAAATAGACAATTTAAAAACTACACAATAAATTTAAATTTTACACTGAGAGTACAATTCCTGACAGAAGGCATATATGACATTTATTGTATGAGAAGTATAATTTTATACAAGCCATTTTTTAATTATAGAACCTTGTTGGTCAGATTCAATAATTAGCTGAAAATGAAGACTGGAGATTGAAAGTGTCTTATCTTGCTGAAATGGCAAAGATTTCGGCTTATCTGAAGAATCATTCAAATGAACAATTTAATAGTTATACCTCTTCTACCTAACAAATATAAGTTTTCTTCGTATCTCACCATCTTATATTGAATCCAAAAATCTAAAAAAAATAAAAACAAATAAGAAAGATAGAAAAAACATCTAATTCTATAAAACACCTCAATCGGATATTAGTATTTGTTTACTCATATATGAATATTATCCTGGGATTAGGTTTGGGAAGTCAGTTGATTGTAAAGATGTTTTGGAAATGTTTCTTTCCATTACTGTAATTTGCCAAAGTTTTCAAATAAGTTATTAATTATTCAAATTATTATTCAAATCATACCAATATCTGGCAGTAAGTAGTACTCCTAGCAGCTGTAAACAGATGAGCTTATTTTGTATAGTTTGTGGCTATGGTGGCATGCCCTTGCTGACTACTAATATTAACTATAAGTAATAATTAATTAGCTATATTAACAAATCATCACATAAAGTGAAATGTGCTACTTAGATTCTTATAAAAGGAGAACTACTTAAAAAGGAAATTATGTGAAATGAAACATGATACTCATTCTGCAATGTTCAATACAAAGATTCCTAAATAACCATATTTTTCCCATCTTTATTTTTGTTTAATACATCAACTGAACTAACAGGATAAGACAAGTTTATCCTCTGTTTTTAATACATTTTATAAGCCTATCCTTTGCTGTAGGAAATCTGATATAATTAGGCATCAAATTAAAACGCAACTGCATAGTTCACAAAAAGTATGTTTCTATTTGCTTAATATTTTAAATGCAGATGATATCTCAAAAGCCCCATATAATTTGATGAAAAATCTATAAGAAACTGGCATTTGTACACTATTATTTATTGCAAAGCATTATGGAATCATGACAAAGCAATATATATTTCTGTCCCTATCCCTACCTTTCATATGCAAATTTGTCTTGATCACTGCAGAGCAAAATCTCAATTTTAGACAGATTTTTCAAATAAAATATGCAATCTAGAAGCCCAATTCAAAATACTATTATATTAGTGATAAGAGAAATAGCTTTTTCCACTGTTACAGTACTGAGATTATAATAGCACACCAAATTATGGTAGTATCACAAATCCAAGTTTATAAAATTGCACTCGATATAAGTACTGCAAACTTTATTGACACAGACAAAGGAAGTATCCTGCCCATTGTGCAAGTTCAGTGGAACATTTCAATTTTTCCTATTATAATATAATGAAAAATTACTACATTACTATTGAATTGGCCATGAAGCAACACTGAATTTAATTCAAAGCATCATTAAAATATTTTCGTTAAATATTAAACAGTCATAATCAAAAGCCCACATGGGTTTGTAGGTTAGACAGCATCACCACCAAATGGATTCCTAACTGGCTAACCAACCATACTGAACTTTTAGTCCTCAGTGCAACTGCATCTACCCAGAGGGAAGTATGCAGTGGGGTACCCCAAGATTATATCTTCAACCCAGTCTCTTCAATATCTTCATCAATAATTTAGTGGAGAAGTTAGATGGGGAACTCATCAAATTTGCTGACAAAAACAAGCTGGCAGGAATAGCCAACACTCCAGAAGATAGCTTAAGATACAGAAGGATCTTGACAGACTTGAACATTGAGTACTATCTAACAAAATGAAATTCAATGGTGACAAAAGTTCTAATTTTAGGCAATAAAAACCAAATGCACAGGTATAGTATAGATAGTACCTGGCTCAATAGTAATTACTGCAAGAGGGATCTTGGAGTCCTAGTGGACAATCTCTTTCATATGAACTAGCAGTGTGCTTCAGCTGCCAAAAAAGCCAACACAGTGTTAGGCTGCATTAACAGAGGGATAGAATCAAGATTATGTGAAGTGTTAATACCAATTTATAATCCCTTGGTAAGGCCACACTTGGCATATTGCATCCAGTTTTGATTGCCACAATATAAAAAAAATGTTGAGAGAAGAGCAACAAAGATGATTAGGGACTGGAGATCAGTTGCACAAATTGGGTACGTCTATGTTAATAAAAAGAAGGACTGGGGTGACACAACAGCAGTATTCAATATTTGAGGGGCTGCCACAAGGAAGAGGAGGACAATTTATTCTCCAAAATAACAGAAAGCAGGACAAGACGCAATGGACAGAAACTAATCAAGTAGGGAAGCAACCTAGAACGAAGGACAAATTTCTTGACAGTTAGAACAATTAATCAATGGAACAACTTGCCTCCAGAGTTGTGGATTCTTCAGTGCTGGAACCATTTATCTGAAATGGCACAGGGTTTCCTCCCTGAGAAGGGGGTTGGACTACAAGACATCCAAGGCCCCTTCCAACTCTTTTATTCTATTTTATTAGAACAGCACAGAAAATCATCTGAAAATTTCCCTTCCAGATTAACTTCGTTCCTTTGTAATTTCTCCTTCGCTAGGCTTGTATTTTTCTGAGATCTCTTTCATATTGAACAAACATTTCCTAAGTTCAATTTCTCCCAATTGATGCCAGTTCTACATCCTATAATTATCACAACATCCTCTGGAAGTCCCAACATAGCAATATGAAAGAAATCACAATCTTCTCTCAGCTATTTTTCTTACTTCCCTCTCACTTTTCATCCAAAGGCAAAAATCATTTCACATAGCATTTCTTACATTAATCTACAGTGCAGCTTTTTTCATCTTTTAAGAAGGTTCCAAATTAATTATTTAACTTGTATTTTGTAAGATTTGTTTGAATAAAATTATGTTCCGAAAATATTTTAAATTAACTTCTACTATCTTCTAAGAGTATTTCTTTTCTACACTAAGCATTTCCAATTAATAGTTGCTTTCTTTCTTTTTGTTTTACCAGGAAACATGCTAGTTTGTGTATGATCTACTTATGGAACTAAACTAGGATTACATCAAAAAGGTGCTTCTGAAGCCCATATTTTCCTAAATTCCCTCAGGCGTTCATCTCCCAAAATGCTTGTTTTTTGAAGACGGAGAAATATTTTGCAAATATTTTTAAAAATATGGGTAAAGTATTGTACCATCGTAAATCAATTTTTCCTATGAATCTTAATGTATAGTCTATATTAATTTTTAGTTTTTCCAAAATAGCAGAATATTGAAAAAATATATAAAAGGTATCAAGATTCCATCTATCCCTCTGTCCATAATAAGTTTCTGAAAATTGAAATGAATACAGTAGGACAAATAGGATCAGAAGTTTTTGAAAATAAGATCAGGTTTGAAAACTGGCCAGATAAGGCAATGAGTGACAGAGAAAAATATATCTCCTGATGTATTCTTACAGGTTGGGCAGTTGGGTAATAACTTAGTATGCAGGTGAAACCACCTTCAAATGGTTCTTTTTCTTCCTCTCTCTGGTCACATAATCCAAAATGGAATGTATAAGACACATTACATACCTCCAAGTGCACACAAAGCTGCACAGATGTTTCATGAGGTAAGAGCACCAATAAATCCCCCAATGTGTAGATATTTTAGTTTGTTATACAACCCAAAATAGGTATGTTTTTCATGGTAATTGTTGGTGAAAATAGTGAAAAGAAGAATTCCAGAAACCATGTTCAGCATGTCCTGTCTGGTTTAGCTTAAACATTGTTTATACAAAAGTAGAAAGAGAGATATAAAGAGTGAAAATGTAGGATGACCAGGTTGAGCCCAAGGGAGGGGTCAAGCGCATCATTAGTCTCTGTCCTTTCATGCCCACAAGAGATCTATGTCTAGCTATCTTGAATATTATCTATCACCAATTTGCTTTGACTGTTAACAGTTTAGATTCTTATAGAGAATGTTTGAAGGCAATAAGCCTATGTTCATTTGAACCGCTCTGGTTCCTGATTCCTTATGCTTGACATAAAATTCAACATTACAGAATATCAGAGAATAGAGCATGCAAACTTGCTTCCTTCAATTGGAATAAAGCAGACCTTGCATTTTACTGCTCATGGGCCACATGTGGCCCTTTGGGTCTCCTTGTCTGGCCGGAAGGTCAGTGGTATCAATGGCGGGTGTCAGCAACATGGGGGAGGGGTGTAAGTAAAGAGTGGAGTGTTAGGAGGGGATAGGATGGCATTGGTGGGAGGTGGAGCAGCGGCATGGGTAGTGGCAGCGCTCCACAATAGTCCCAGTTCCTCATGTGGCCCTTTGGGAAAATTAATTGATCACCCCTTGAATAAGTAGTGAAATAATACTTAAATGTCAAGAATAACAAATATTTCAACATTGCCATGTGACCATTTAAAAAAAATATTGCTTAAAGTGTACCGTTTTATAAAGTATTCTCACAAGTAAGCCTGTTCTGATCCTGGATTAACCAACTTCCTAACGAGATTGTTTAAATCTAGAAAAAGGCAAGCGTTTTCTTTGGGGAAAAAAAATCTATTGTTTCAGATAAAGCTTGAGTTTCCTTTTAAATGTGATCATATGATTGCAGGTTTATATTTTAACTTTCCTCAGGAATTCACACACCCCTCATTTGTATCCTGTTATTCATTTAGCATTTCCCTTTTACTTCAACAAACTGTTAACAAAAACCTATCAACTAAATTCACAAGCAAAAGAGAACATTTTTACATTTACAAGACATTTTATAGTTCAACACTAATACTTATGTGTTAGAACCTGCTTCATTTGTAACACTGTATTTTTCCATCTTTCTACTAATTAAGCTCTCTTTCATGCAACTCTATGATTAACTGTAGTAAAGAAGGCAACAAGCAAGAGAGGCATGTATATCGCTGCCAGCCGACCAGAGCTTCCTAATTTTACTGGTTATTGCTTCCATAAAAAACTATTACTATACTGCAGGCT
Organism: Protobothrops mucrosquamatus; assembly: GCF_001527695.2. NCBI lineage: Eukaryota > Metazoa > Chordata > Lepidosauria > Squamata > Viperidae > Protobothrops > Protobothrops mucrosquamatus. Next base: position 715,372 of record NW_015386406.1, on the reverse strand, counting down.
ACATAAGCCTGGCATGCTACAAACAGATGAAGTCATATCTACACGGGGTGGAGATGTATTCAGAAGAAAGTGAATAGGCAACAATACATCATATACTTGTGGCTTTGTTCTGAAATCACCTTAAAGGTATTTCTAAATCTTTGTCCACTGAAGACTTTATATAGGAATGCAAAGTGTGTGTTGCTTAAGCAACTAATATAAGGCTATGTCTTGGATCTAGACTCCAGTATTTCTAGAAGAGACTCACTGATATCAGTGGTTCAAATAGAACTAGAGACATCCACTATTTAATATGTTTTTTTTATTATTACTTCTGTTCAATCATGTCCAGTTCTCAACGTCTGCCTGAAAAAGTTCCCGCAATTTTCTTGGCAAATTTTTTTAGAAATGGTTTGCCATTGCCTCCTTCCTAGGGTGAAAGAAAATGACTGACCCAAGATCATTCAGTTGGCTTTGTGCATAAAGTGGGACTAGTCTCCCAGTTTCTAGTATGATGTCTGAACCCCGTGGTGGCGAACCTATGGCATGCGTGCCACAGGTGGCACGCAGAACCCTCTCTGTGGGCACGCGGGCCGTCGCCCCAGTCCTAGGCCTTCAGCTGAGTTTTATAAACCCTTTTCGCTTTAGGTCTCCGCTGCCGTGTGCAAAAACAAAAAGGTTCAATTTCAACTTCTCACGGGAAAAAAAAAGATCTCGCAAAGGTGGAATTGATTGATTGAACCTTTTAGTCCCATCCAGTCTGCTGTTACCACCGCGGTCACACCCACCCAATGGGCCACATCCACCTGGCACCCGACAATACATAAGTAGGTTTTGGGTTACAGTTTGGGCACTTGGTCTCTAAAAGGTTCGCCATCATTGTCTTAACCACTACATCAAATTGGTTTTCCTAACAACAATAGGAGCCGTGGTGGTGCAGTGGTTAAAATGCAGTATTGCAGGCAAACTCTGCCAACTGCCAGTTCAATTCTGATAAGCTAAAAATTGACTCAGACTTCCATCCTTCTGAGGTCGGTAAAATGAGGACTCAGATTGTTAGGGGCAATATGCTGACTCTATAAACCACTTAGAGAGTGCTATAAAGCACTATGAAGTCTAAATGCTATTGCTAGTATTATTGCTATATCCTTACACCTCTATATTCTCCCCCACATGCACACACACACACAAAACCCCTGGTATATGAGAACAGATATCCGAAATCCATACTTGGTGTCCTTATTAGCAACCCTTCCATTTATTTTACCATATTGTTTCAGGGTGAAGGGATTGTACAATGTAGCTGAAATACAGTAGAATGAATCCTAATTCTTGTCTTCAATTTGTAAGTACACTCAGACAGGTATATCCGTTTCTTCTTTGCTTCATAGACTCACATAACAGGCTAGTAAATAGGCTTACTAAGAAAAGAAAAAGTGCAAACAGGCAAAAATAGACTCAATATGAACAAGCACTAAGGCTTTGTCTGCACAACCTCACCATTCTGCTGGTATCTAACTGTATTTTAAGGTTGAAAAGCCTACTTATGGGCTGGTTGGCACATTTTCAAGCACTCGAGACAAAAAGGAAAATGGGAGTAGAGGACTTTGCCTGGGGCCCAGGTGGAGACATTCCAGGACCAACCTACGTGGCCAATAAATACTATACTGATCTGGCCATTCAGTAATCAACTATTCTGCTGGCATTTTAACACATTCGGAATCTGCTCAAGGGAAGAAAAACAGCACTTTAGCATAAAAATAGCTAAGAATGATACATGTAGCCAGGGAGGAAGCATCATGTAGATATATAGAAACAAAAAAAAAAGAATATCTTGGGCATTTATATGCAGTGATGAGTTAAAAGTACAGTATAATGCCACTTTATAATGCCTTGGTAAGACATTCTTGGAATACTGCATCCAGTTTTGGTCACCACAATGTAAAAACATGTTGAGACTCTAGAAAAAATGCAGAGAAGAGCAACAAAGATCATTAGGGAACTGGAGGCTAAAACATATAAGGAACAGTTGCTGGAATTGGGTATGTCTAGTCCAGTGATGGCAAATCTTTTAGAGACCGAGTGCCCAAACTACAACCCAAACCCCACTTATGCATCGTTGGGTGCCGGGTGGGTGTGGCCCATTGGGTGGGTGTGGCCCATTGGGTGGGTGTTGCCTACTGTGGTAACAGCAGACTGGGTGGGACTAAAACGTTCAATCAATCAATTCCAACTTTGCAAGATCTTTTTTCTTCTCCGCCAGAAGTTGAAATTGACTGATTGATTTAACTTTTTTTTTTTTTGCACACGGCAGCAGAGGCCTAAAGCAAAACAGTTTTATAAAACCCAGCTGAAGGCCTAGGACTGGGCCGACGGCACGTGTGCCCACAGAGAGGGCTCTGAGTGCCGCCTCTGGCACCCATGCCATAGGTTCGCCACCACTTGTCTAGTCTAATGAAGAGAAGGATGAGGGGTGACATGATAGCAATGTTCCAATATCTCAGGGATTGCCATAAATAAGAGGGAGTCAAGCTATTCTCCAAAGCACCTGAAGACAGAACAAGAAGCAACGGATGGAAACTAATCAAGAAGAGAAGCAACCCAGAACTAAGAAGAAATTTCCTGACAGTTAGAACAATTAATCAGTGCAACAACTTGCCTCCCAAAGTTGTGAATGCTCCAACACTGGAAGATTTTAGGAAGAGATTGGACAACCATTTGTCTGAAATGGTATAGGGTTTCCTGCCTGAGCAGGGTGTTGAACTAGAACACGGCTTTTCAACCGTGGTCCTTTGGCACATGGCAGTGGTATGCAACTGTCCTAGACAAGTGTAGGAAGGGAAGGGGAATGAGTTGAAGCAGTGGCAACACTGCACAAGCCTGACGAAGAAACAGCTGGAGCTGCAGTGCTATCGGGGCTCGGCAGAAGACCTAGGATCGGTGTGCGCGGCTAAAAACTGATCTGTGCTTCTGCAGGGCTGAGGGACTCGGCAGAAGCCCTAGGATTGGCATCGGTTTCTAGCTGATTAGCGCTTCTGGAAGCAACACGTAGCTGGAGGTGTACCAAAGAGAAAAGGAGAAGTAGGGAGAGAGGATATAAAAGAAGATGATTTAGCGGGACAGGGAATAAAAAGACAATAGGGGAAAGAGAGGGGGATGGAGAAAGAGAGGCGGAGAAGTGCAGCCTTGAGAGGAATCAGCTGGAGTGCACTGAAGAGAAAAGGAAGAGGGAGAAAGGGAGGAGAAGATATAAAAGGAGGTGATATTGGTGGGAGAGAGAAAAAAAGACAACAGGAAAAGAGAAGGGGACAGAGAAGAAGCTGTGGAAGAAGAGCCCAGCAGGCAGGGAGTAAAAAGAGAGAGGGAAGAAGAGGCTATGGAAGGAGAGCCCAGCAGGCAGGGAGGAAAAAGAGAGAGGAGAGGGAGAGAGGAAAAAGGGCCAACTAGCTACCTGAGCACCAAGATAGTGATGCATATTAATAAATATGGATAAATTTGTCATACATGTCAGTGAAAAGGGAAAGTGATTCAGAAAAGCAACCACCACCGAAGAAATTAAAACCGGTACTTTTTTCCTTTTTTAATGGTTTGTAACATTATATTAGATTATAGAATAAAATACAAAAATATAAAAGCAAATAGCGGAGAGGCAAAAGGGCAGGAAAATGAGGGGGGGAGGGGAAAAGAAAAGGCATTGACTTCCAACTTCCTCTGTTGCAGTAGAATGAAGCATTAACATCAAACCTCAACTTTTTACTTTTTTGTAATAGTATAAACTAGCCATTTCTATAACAACAAATGAATTAATCAATAAAACCCCAAATCCTCCCTTTCCCCCTTTTTTTAGTCATCAAGTTTTTGACACCTTGCTAAGTGGTGGTACTTCTATTCTATTCTGTTCTGTTCTGTTCTGCTCTACTAGAGAAAGGTCCTTGGTATGAATGAAATCATCCTAAGCACTGAGAAGAAATTAACAAGATGGGAAAAACTCAGTATTTTACAACTACCCAACATTCCTGTACTGTAAAGCATATTCTACTGAATTAAATTTTACAGAATTACCAAAAATTAAACACTCTCACAGTACAAATTAATTTAACATGTAACTTCTGCCTTGGACTTGTTTCCAAGAAACTATCTATTCTAACAAATTCCACTGGCGACACAACTCATAAGATCAAAATTTAACAAAGCTATAAATTCATTTATGTGGCTGTGTTTTTTTGAGAGGTATTCATACTTACTTTCCTGTACATTTTGTAAAATTATGCACTGAGACTGTTCTCCTGGAAATGGGAAATGTAGGGGTGGAAAAGGGCCAGAAACATCTTTTCCGGCCAAAACCTGCAGTGGATCTTGAAAGGGGTCTCAAATCTAATCAGGTAATGAATTATTATTTCAGATTCTGAACACTGTTTCTACAGGGGTTATTGTGTTCTATTGTAACCCTTCTAATGGCCTATTATTACTAGATATTTAATTCATAATTCATTGATAATTAGAGACAATATAAACCCTTTCTAATCTCTTACACAATTTCATAGCACATTTGTACAAAGTACAATTACAAACATTGTACACACAACTCAGTCAGAGATTTCATTTACTTTCTAACTCTCAGAAAGAAAGATGTTCTTTTTAAAAATATATACATATACATAAGGAAAATAAATGACATGGGATAGTAAGATGCTAGAAGCACATCAATAAATTGCCAAAAAGCTTATTAATATTGCTTAAAAGGTCAGCAACTTTTAAAAGGAGCACTTTAATTTTTTAAAAAAATTCACAGCCAAATTCTTTTCAGTTTCAGCTTTAAAAAAGAGGACAACTTAAAGAGAATACTAATATTCTGGTCAGTCAGGAAAACAAATTCAAATTTCTTACCATCAAAGAAACTTTTGGCTCTCAGGTAACTCACGCTCAGTCTCAGCACAGACAGTTTATCCAATTTGGCAATAACATCCTGAGGGAATGGCAGAAGACTAGCCAGACGATCCAGCTCAGCATTCAATCGATCTCTATGCCTTTTTGATGGATTTGACTTCGCTCCTTCAGGAGGGGAAGGTTTTACTCTGCCATAATAATAAGACATAGTGAGATCAAATTTTAAAACATACGTGTTTTCACCCATAACAAATATCATTCAAAAGTATCCCCAAATAATATATACATTTTCTTAGTGGTCCTGTGAATTTCAGTGAAATATGTATGTCCCAAACGTATTTTTGTTTCTTCTATTAAAATGAAAGCTGTTAAAAAGCGATGAAGCAGAGGTGGAGCAGGGGAAGAGTTTGAGGATATTCTGATCATACTACTGGATTTAAAACGATAATATCTTGCAACTGTCTTATCAGTAGATATCATGTATAACTATCAAAGAAACTTTATATTTAAGTTTTTTATTTTATTATTTTTTTTAAAAAATGGTACACATTATTATTACTGACTGATTGAATATAATCAACTATGCTGACCTAGTGCAGTTAGATAAATTTATGTTTTTGAATTGCCAGCTAGACAGTGACTGGTCCAAAGTAACCTAGCTGACTGAGCCTAAAAAATAACTACAACCTGGGGCTCTCTTTTCCTAATCCAGCATCTTACCCACTATAACTTACCAGATCTCAAATAGTATATATATTTATAAAATTGATATTTTATACTTCCAGAAATTTTCAGGATAGTTTATATACTCATACACACTATAAAACCTACACACCATAAAAACAAATGGTCATATACAATAGATATAAAAAATCTAACAGAGGTCTGTTAAAATGCCAAAGTTCTGAGATGTAAAAAAAATCAGACCAAGATAAATCACTTCAGAATTTCTCCACCTTTAATATAACAGATAAATTATACAATTGAAAAACAAACTAAAATATTTTAGGAGAAAAAAATAACAATAAAAAATATACAACAACATGACTGTATAAGTGTGTACATCCTCTTATAAGTAGAGATGTGGCTGTGTTCAGAATTAATCAATCACATTCAAAGTGATGTTAAATAGTAGTCGGTACACACCTGCAATCAATTAAAGTGACTTTGATTAAACCGATATAAAGTTCAGCTGTACTAGTTGGAGTTTTCTAACATTTACTCAGTAGCCTCTAACAGTAAAAGCCATGGTTTGCAAAGAGTTTACAAAGCTTCAACGGGATCTCATTGTTGGAAGGCATCAGTCAGGAGAAGGGTTAAAAAAAATCTCCAAGATATTGGATATACCAGTGATGGCGAACCTTTTAGAGACCGAGTGCCCAAACTGCAACCCAAAACCCACTTATTTATTGCAAAGTGCCAGGGCTGCATCAGCATTGTGGTGCCCTCAGGGGGGCAGGGTGGCGTAGCCCACTGGGTGGGCGTGGCTGCAGTGGTCACAGCAGACTGGGTGAGCGTGGCCAGGGTGGCGGGTGCCAGTCCCTCAACACCACTTGCTCGCTCACTTCCTGCCATGTCGGTTCCAAATGCCACGTGCTCACTAAATGTCGCTTCCAAACGCCACGTGCTCACTACTCTGGTGAACTCTGCTGGGGCAACGGTGTGCGTGCCCACAGAGAGGGCTCTGAGTGCCGCCTCTGGCACACGTGCCATAGGTTCGCCACCACTGGTCCGATATACTATGGAACACAGTGAAAATTGTCATCAACAAGTGGAGAAATTATAACACAGCAATGACATTACCAAAGAAAGGGATGTTCCTCCAAAACTGAAAAAAAAACAAGAAGAAAACTTGTCCGAGAGGCTGCCAAGAGGCCTATAGCAACATCAAAAGAGCTGCAAGAATTCCTGGAAAGTATTGCCTGTTTACTACATATTATGACAATCTCCCATATTCATTATATGTCATGACTGTGTGGTAGGGTGGCAAAGGGAAGCCTTTTTTAATAAAGAAAAGCATCCAAGCCCTCCTACGTTTTGCAAAATTCTACATCAAATCTGACAGAATCTGTTATGGTCAAACTTTTTGACTATAATTCCAAAAGATACTCAGCACAAAACAACACTACACATCACCAAAAGTACACTATATCCACAGTAAAGCATGGTAGTGGCAGCATTATGTTTTGGGGCTGCTTTTCTTCAGCTGCCTCTGCTTAAATGCAAATTTCACATGACAATGATCCAAAGCATACCTCCAAATCAACAAAAAAAAAATGGCTTCCCCAGAAAATAATGTTTTGGGATGGCCCAGTCGAGCTCAGAACTGAATCCAAATGAAAATCTTTAGGGTGAGCTGAAGAGAGTTGTGCACAAGAGATGATCTTGCAATCTGACAGATCTGAAGCGATTTTGCAAGGAAGAGTGGGTAAAGATTCCTACAGCAAGATGTGCCATGCTGATAGGCTCCTATTCCATAAGACTATAATGAAATCAAAAGGTTCTTTGACAAGGTATTAGTTTAAATGTGTGAAACTTATGCAACCAGATTATCATTTTTTTCTTATTTATTTTTGTCATCCTAAAAGATTTTAGTTTGTTTTTCAATTGAATGGTACAGCTAATTTATTATATTAAAAGTAAAAATTTCTAAAGTGATTTATCCTGGTCTGATTTTTTTGTAGCTCAAAAATCTGGCATTTAAACACGGGTGTGTAGACTTTTTATATCTACTGTAACTATTATAGCCAATCAGAGCCATAATATTTAAATCCAACTACAGAATACAAATACATTCACCAAGAATTGAAAATATATTTACATAAGATGGTATAAACAAACAGACTCATTTGCTAATTTCCTCAGATAGCACTGTCATGTAAAAACTATTCAATCTTAAATAGCAGGCTTAGGTATGCATGTGTCTCTATGTTGTTGAAACATATTTTTCATTTGCAACTGCACAATTGAGTCCCCAAAATTACAGTTACATAAATAGCTTATGAAACATATAATATGCACATAGTTGCTTTTCAAACATCCACCCACACAACAAGGTTAATATGTGAATTGGGTCATGGAACCAATAGTTGGCATTCTTCCTAATTTATTGAAAATGTATTTTGTTGGCACAAATAAATTTATATTATTGCAGAAACTTTTAATTCATCTAACTATTGAGTTCTAGATCAGGTATATTCTGTTCCAGATAAAATTTAAATATTTCATCATGACTGACTTCTATAATAACTATATGTCCTTATGCTTACAAAAACTTAATTGTGAAAGTAAATAAATGTCTAGATTTTTAAAAAGGCTTTTAAATGAGTGAATCATAGAGTGGAAAAGGTCTCCTTGAATGTTCACTGTAAATTAAAGATTTCAGACTGATCATGAAGCCAAAACCAAACTAGGCCCTGCTTTCAAATTTCTACACCATATTACCTTCAAAGTTCATTACCATTGATTCTAAGAGTCATTGTCCTAATACATTTAAATAATATATAATTAGATAAGATGATACTAAAGATGGCATATCTTATTTTACATTTCATTACTTGTTTAGTATTTTTCCCATTATGTGTGAAAAAAGCTACTGTTTATTTATTTTACCATCCTTTATTATTTTTATAAATAACTCAAGGCAGTGAACATACCTAAAATTCTGTAAGATCTTTTATAATTTAACTAGAAGAATAATTTTTTCTGAGCTATTGTTTTAAAGTGCTTCTTTTCTAGAATCTTTTAAAAGCAGCCTAAGAGTTTACCAAATAGAAGCACCTTCTGCTTAATCTCAATAATACCATGATCTCAGTTTACTACTATTGCTACCAAATACAATCTCAAGCTATTGTACTACCAGAATTAACTCTCTCATACTTACATACTCTGCTTCTTGTATTTTCACAAACGGATGAAGTCCTACTAGGCTAGATTTACAAGTCAAAATAAAATATAGTTAAGATGCAAAGAGTACTCTAGTCTTCTCCAAAAGATTTAACTTGCAAAACAGCTTACTCTCTGAATAGCATTGAGTATTTTCAGAATCTTTAGAAGATGCAGACTGACAGTTAACTGCAGTTCCAAAAAGATTGCAGCAATTGTCAGAAACAAAAACAAAACTGATAAAATGTGATAAATATTATAAGAATCAGATTAGCTCCTTATAGTAATAGCTGCAAGTTAACAAAATAATTTAAATACTGTAGAAAATTTAGTCAAGAATACTGTTGCAAACAATAATACATAAAAATAATACATAATACATGAAATATAATTTTCCAAATCCTGAGAGCTACGTTGGCTGCAATAGTCCAAGAAACAAATTCTGTCCTCTTATCTGGTAGTTGTGTGAAGATGAAATGTTGTACCAAATAGTTAAAAGAAAGTTGGGTGAAATTCATGGCCTTTTATACACAATGCCATATGTTGCATGAGGTCAGAGTATCTGAACAATTTGAACAATCACAATTGCATTATTTCTGCCTGTTCCATTAACTTGGACAGCAGGAGCATGCTCCAGGTCCCATCTTTTAGGGATTGTCATTTAGTAGGATATTTGCATTTACGATTGCTATGCCTATCCTCTAGAACAGGGGTGTCAAACTGCTGGCCCGCGGGCCGGTTTCATCATACTGGAGCCGCGCCCACCCCATTGCCGGCAATGGCAAAAAAGCTCCGATATGTTGCGCGACGTCACATGACTTCGCGAGTTTGACATGTCTGCTCTAGAACCCAATACTACCCAAATCCAAATTCATATACATATATGCATGCATGTATTCATACATACATATATACTTACCTATTCGACACATAAACATATAATACTCCGCAACTTGTACAAAAACTAGTCAGCTGGTGTAACTACAGAAGGATGTGAAGATTAAGGATAAAATTCAGTTATTGAAAAAAATACAATGGCCTAACTCCATCTGAAGCCCTAAAGCTCACTAAATGCCCTGTTTCCAAAGAACTATCCAAGGTATCCACAATACAATACAGTTATAACAGAACCACCAACAGCAAAAACTGAATAGGCCTGGAAAAATACAGGAGAAAAAGAAGACATATGCAATGCACTGCAGGACCTGAGAGAATACTATAGCAATCTCCCAGAACAGGAACTAGTCATCAGCACAGTAACAGACATCCAACAACAGGCTGAGAAATGAACAGCACCTGGCCCAGACATGATCCATATCTACTGGCTAAAGAATTAGCATGAATGCTAGAAGCACAGATGAACAGCTGTTAGTAGCAGGCTCCCAGAGTAGCACAAATGAACCAGAGTAGCACAAATGAACCAGATGCTCCCATCTTCCTGACTAACAAGAAAGGACAGTGATGATTATTTAAAAACCCACACAAGGGAACAGCACCATCTAACTATAGGCCTATAACTTCTCTCCCCACAATAGAGAAAATTCTATCAAGCATCATAGCCACTGCGCTATAAAACCATATGGATAATTACACTAGCACAACACAGAAGGGCATGGGGACATTCATAGGCTCAAACAACAGTTGCTCATAGGTAGAGCAGTCCCCAAGACTCAAAATTCTAGACAGACCAATCTGAGCATAGCATGAATTGCACTGTGGAAGACAGCAATGGAAATCAACTCAAGACAGTCACACGTATGACCATCATATGTGGGGCTTATACTAAGATAATGCACTGTCCCTCCTGTTGTTTGCATAGACTTGAAGCCCCTCAGACTAGACATGGATATAAGTTCAAAAAACGAATTATGACCAGCCACCTCTTCTACATGGATGACAACAAGCAGTATGCTATGAATGAATGAACATCCAGAAGTGCATCAATAAAATAATACATAAAGAGGAGTTGCTAAGAAAATGCCTGTGACAATAGATGATACCATACATGGGATGCACCATCAACAAATATCTAAGACAGTGATGGCGAACCTTTTAGAGACCGAGTGCCCAAACTGCAACCCAAAACCCACTTATTTATCGCTGGGTGCCAGGTGGCGTGGCTCACTGGGTGGGTGTGGCTGTGGTGGGTGGGTTGGCCAAGGTGGGCGTGGTCATCTCAATGTTGCTCGTGGGGAGGGACGCCTGTGGGGGCTGGACAGGATTGGGGGAGATCCAGGAGGTTTCTGGCAGGTGGCGCGGTAGGCAGGAGGCTCGTCCTGTGGGGTGAGGCACGGCAAGGCGGGGGTGCCATTGACATGGGGCAAGGCAAGGGCCGAGCGGCTGCTGCCTGACACCATCGGCCCCCGCACACAGAGGCCAGTGAGCTCATGGAAGCCGACGGTGTCCATCAACAGCCACAGCCTGCCAGCCCCTCAACTGGTGCACTCTGAGGCACTGCAGTCCGCCGCCAGCAGTTCAAAGAAGCCACCAAGCTGGATGGATGGCTGACAGTTGAGGAGGCGATACAGTGGGTCGTGCCCGGGAAAAGGAGAGCATGCGAGGCCAGAAGGGACGGGACGGGCAGGAGGGAAACCAGCCGTGCTGGGTTGCATTCAGCCACGTGGGACCTCAGCAAGTTAGCAGGCGGCTGGTGGAAGAGGGACAGTTGCCATCTTCGGCGCAGGCCGCGCGTGCCCACAGAGAGGGCTCTGAGTGCCGCCTCTGGCACACGTGCCATAGGTTCGCCACTACTGCATTATAACCCCAGAGGTTACTCTTTTTTCAGTCCTAATTAACAACTATATGAAGCTGCTGGATGGAGTTGTCCTATTGTAATGGTATATGGGATATGGGAATGATCTTAGGAAATAGGAGCCACAGACCAAACTACTCATCTCATATAAGTAGGAGGGCGTAGGAAATATTTTAAAAGTGACCCTTCCTAGGAAAGGAAAAAAATACTTTCAGTTTTGCAAGATTCTGTTAATATAACTCTATAATAAAAAATAAAGCTAGTAATCCTGGTTATGCTTCTTGTATGGACTACTTTACAGGGCTTACACCTGTGCAAGGAATTAGATATTATCAATATGCTGATGATATTCTTAAGTTTATGCTACCTTGAGACTCTAAACGACAGGTAGGGTGTAAATCAAATACATACATACATATAGATGTCCCTTAATGGAAAATAAAAAAGAAACTTTAAAAAACTGAAGTCAAATTAAACAACAAAAGCTATCTTTCTTTTTAAATGATTGTTTCCCAAAGTAAACATTGAAATATTCTGTTGTTATAGAATGTTGTCTTAAAATTACCATATTAAATATGTTCATGAATATCCATATGGGAATGAAGAAGGAACCACATAACATTTTCAAATCTACATCAAGGAAATATGAGCAAAACAACAGCTTGGGTAGAAAATAAATGACTTGTTAGGAACAGAATTTCCAGATGTGGCCGCCTCAATTAGATTGATCAAATTAGAAAAGGAGAAAAATAAAAATACACTTCCAGATTCTCATGCATCATCCAATCATGTTGCCGTCTCAGGTCTTTGTCATCAGATACAAGGTTACTGCAGATAACAAATCTCCTAATAAGCCAATTATAGTTCTTTGATCACAGTATTATCAGCAAGTCCCACTGCCTTCTAAAAGATATATAGTTTATCAGAACTATAGAAGCTGGTACACTTAGCAAAGTTCAAAGGACAGATACCAAATAGCTTTTCTTCTCATTCATAACATATACGGTTAAAGATATACAGTGATGCCTTATGCCCTAAAAGTATTTTATATTCTACAGAACGAATTTGACCCATAATATCCATTTATAGTCTAAAAATGAAATATTCAAGAAAAGATATAAAAGGAATTCATAGTAAACTCAAAGTGTACTTCACATACAGTTAACAGTAGCACATACATAAGATTTATGATTTTTCTCAATGATTCCCTGGATCAATATACTAATGAAGGAACAAAACAGCATAGTTAAGATATGTATCATGAACTATTATACTATTATACTAAAGTATACAATACTATTATACTATATTATACTATACTATACTATTATACTATACTATAGTGAACTATTATGACTTAGATGAGATGAGAAGGGGAACTCATGAAATTTGCAGATAATATTAAACTGGCAGGATCCAAAAAGATCTTGACAAACTTGAACAATGGGCCCTATCCAACAAAATGAATTTTAATGTGGAGAAAAGCAAAGTTTTACATTTAGGCAGGAAAAATCAAAGGCAAGACCTGACTCAAAAACAGTAACTGTGAGAGGGACTTTGGAGATGATCGTTTGACTATGAGCCAGCAGTATGCAGCAGCAGCCAAAACAGCTAATAAAATCCTAGGTTGTATAAACAGAGGCATAGAATCAAGATCACACAAAGTATTAGTACCGCTTTATAAAACCCTAGTAAGACCACACCTGGAATACAGCAACCAGTTTTGGTCACCATACTACAATAAAGATGTTGAGGCTTTGGAAAAAGTTCAGAGAAGAGCAACTAAAATAATCAAAGGCCTGGAGACTAAAAAATATGAAGAACGGCTGCAGGACCTGGGTTTGGCTAGTCTAAAGAAAAGAAGAAATAGAGGAGACATAATAGTAGTATTCCAGTGTTTGAAGGGCTGCCACAAAGAAGAAGGCATCAAATTATTCTCCAAAGCACCAGAAAGCAAGACAAGAAACAATGTTTGGAAACTGAACAAAGAGAGAAGCAACCTGGAATTAAGGAGAAACTTCCTATCAGTGAAGACAATTAACCAGTGGAACAGCTTGTCTTCAGAAATCGTGAGTGCTACATCACTGGAGGTTTTTAAAAAGACACTAGATAGTCACTTGTCTGAAATGGTATAGGCTCTCCTGCTTGAACAAGCGGCTGGACTAGAAGCGGCATCCACACAGAGAACCAGTTGTTCACATATTTGAATCCCACCACTAGGGCAGGGTATTGCATAAAACTTCTAGGTCAGGGATGCTGGCCCGCGGGCCGGATGCGTCATCCGGAAGCTGTGCCCACCCCATTGCCGGCAATGGCAAAACGGTCCCGATACATCACGTGACATCGTGAGTTTGACATGTCTGTTCTAGATGCTTCAAAAATAACCCCAACATCAATTTTAGTAGCTTAAGAATGTGGTTTGCAGGAAAGGCAGAGAAATCATTTATCCCTTGTTTGCATTATATGGCATGGTGGCATCTATTGATCTATATGCAATAATAAAATTGGAAGATGTTCCTGTCAATTTTAATTCTATGTACAGAAAACAGTTGGTGGAATGGCCTTCTTCTGTCAAAATCAGTTCTCTATTAAAGTGTTGAAATACCTATTTGCTTGGCTTGGCTGTAAACATCCTATTCATTTCAGGACTGTATTGCAAATATATCCTGTTTGGAAGTTTTCATATGAAAAACTGAATAGCCAGCAAAAAAAGACAGTTTTCTAGTAGCTATTTTAAGATAATTATGTTATGCTAGAAAATAATTGAACAAGTTAACATTTTAAAATCTAGTTGCATAGCAGTGAGTCCATTATTATTTACAGAACAAACCATATTACTTAATAGTAAATATTGCATAACAAACAACTGTCACCTCTAAAGTAAACTCTGGGAACATAGTTGTTCATTTTATGGGTGTGTACTACTTTTGCATAAAGCCCAGAAACTAGTATATAATATGCCTCACCTCTTAAGGCAGCTTTATAAGCACAGACACTATCATACTGCAAAGGCAGATATGGAGTATACTGATCAAACTATTTTGAATGTGAAAAATAAATAGCATATGAATTTTTGCACGACAGAGGCCAATTAAACTGTGCTAAACATTTGGTCTCAGTGTATTCATGTTACTACTTTAAGAATGTATTTATTTATTTATATTCCCCTTTTATTATTTTTATAAATAACTTAAGGCGATGAACATACTTAATATCATTTCTCCTCCCATTTTTTTCCAGAACAGTAATCTTGTAAGGTGAGAGAGAATGACTAGTTTAAAGTCACCCAGCTGGCTTTCATGGCTAAGACAGGACTAGAACTCATGGGCTCCTTGTTTCTAGCCTGATGCCATAACCACTACCCCAAACTGACTTTAAATAGCAGCAGATGAGAAGAGAACTAAGCAAGAGAATGATGCTCGGTATCCTCTGAATGAACATGTGTCCCAAGCCCACAGATCTAGGAGCAGCTTTATGGCAAGAACAAACAGTCTTGAGGGTACACAAGAACAAAATCTTATTAAAAGATGGAGGAAGAAGACCATCGAGCAAGGAATAATAAAGGAAGATATAGCTGAAGGATCTGACCTCATTCTAAGGGACCCTGAACCAGCTGAGAGTTGGAATGCCTAAATGTAAAACCAATAAGCTCAAGTGGAGGCTCCTTAGTAGATAACAACACGCTATGTGATTGTGGAGAGACACAGAGCCTAGGCCATCTGCTGATATGTCAGCTACTATGAGAAACATGTACAGGCCGTCCATGACTTACAACAGTTCATTTAGTGACAGTTCAAAGTTACAACAGCAGTGAAAAAAAGTGACTTTTATGACCATGGTGGCGCAGTGATTAGAATGCAGTATTGCAGGCTAATTCTGTTGAGTCTCACTAGGTCAAGGTCTTTCCAAGGTCAGTAAAATGAGGACCCAGATTATTGGGGGCAATATGCTGACTCTGTAACAGCTTAGAGAGGGCTGTAAAGCACTGTGAAGCGGTATATAAGTCTAAGCGCTATTGCTATTTTTCACAATTATGACCATTGCAGCATCATTGTCACATGGTTTACATTTAGAAGCTTGACAACTGACTCACGTTTATGATGGTTGCAATGTGCTGGAGTCACGTGATCCCCTTTTTCAACCTTCTAACAAAGTCAGTGGGGAAACCAAATTCACTTAACAATCATGTTACTAATTTAAGAATTGCAAGATTCACTTAACAAATGTGGTGACAAAAGTTGTAAAATGGGCCAAAGCTCATTTAACAAATTTCTCACTCAACTGTGATCATAAGTTGAGGACTACCTGTATTGATAATGACTTATTTTTGGCCAATGACACCACCAAGAAAGTGGTTTCATTCTGGCCATTTAAAGTTTGATCGTGACATAGATGAAGAAGAACTAGAAAGTATACAATTAGATTTTTGTATAGGAAAGCTTACAATTAAAACACATAAATCAGAATTCTATAACAATAAGTATAAATCCACTACGAAACTGGGAAATTAGTATAGATCTCAAACTAGTGTACTTATGGTCTTTGACTTATGACCACAGTTGGCACTGTAACTTCCATTGTTAAGTAATGTGATTATTGAGTTATATAATAATAACAACAACAACAACAATAATAATATAAAAAAAGTTGGAAGGGACCTTGGAGGTCATATATCACGTGAGTATACCAATATAAAATTTTCACTGCAGCTATTAAGTGAATTAGCAGTTGTTAAGTGAATCTGGCTTCCCCACTAACTCTGCTTGCCAGAAGTTCCTTAAGGAAGGTTGCAAATGGTGATTACAATGTTCTAGTATACTGCAATCATAAGTACATGCTGGTGGTCAGTGCCCAGTTGTGATCATGTGACCATGGGGACACTGCTGTGGTCCAATGCAAGGACTGGTTTTGCCTTTTTTCAGTGCCCTTATAACTTCAAAATGTTACTAAATGAAAGGTTGTAAGACAAGAATTACCAATAATCTTTCGCGGGAATCTTTGGGAAATATCAGTAGACACAATGTAATTATGCTAATGAATATTTCATCATCAGTTCTACTTAGATAGTAAACACATTAGTAATTTAGTAACATCAAAAAAAGTTGTCATATCTGACATTATCAGATTATCAAATTATCAAAATAAACTTCATGCATTATTTGAATTAGATTTGAAGTTGAATGCTAAGATTATTTTAAATTAAATGAAAATTATTTTAGTACTCGACCTAAAATCTAAATCAAGTAATAATGAAGTTAATTTTCAGTGAAGTATTTTTTAAGAATTTACACTTTTATTAACATTTTTTTAAAAATCCTAATGCCATATTTTTATATAAAATTGTACAGAAATTAATGTTATTTAATTATTTTTGCCTTAAGTGATTTTCCAGTACACTTTCCTGATATGAACACCTAGATCATCTACGATTTCATAAAACAAAGAACTTCCTTAAAACCTGATGTAAGTATTGCAGAGACCCAGCATGTTGTAGTGGTTAATGCATCAGACTAGTACAAGTAGCCCCCAAGAGGATTTCCTCTACAATTAATGCTTATTGTGGCTTTGTAATACAGGTAGTCCTCAACTAAGGACCACAACTGAACCCAATGTTTCTGTTGTTAAGTGAGACATTTGTTGAGTTTTGCCCAATTTTATGACCTTCCTTGCCACAATTGTTAAGTGAATCACTGCAGTTGATAAGTTAGCAACCCGGTTAAGTGAATCTGGCTTCCAATTGACTTTGTCAGGTCACAAAAGGTGATCACATGACCCTGGGACACAGCAATGGTAATAAATATGAACCAGTTCTCAAGCATCCAAATTTTGATCACATGATAAGGATGCTGCAAAGGTCATAACTTTGAAAAACAGTCATAAGTCACATTTTTAGTGCCGTTGTAACTTTGGTTACTAAACGAATTGTTGTAAGTTGAGGACTACCTGTAATTAGGAAACTAAATTCTAATTCTGCCTAGATGACCTTGGGCCAGTCATTGTCTTTTAGCCCTAGAAGCAGGCAATAACAGACCACTTTTGAAACCCTGTAAAGAAAACTACATGACTTATCCAAGTAATTGCTAGGAGTGAGCCCCCTCCAAATTTTGCAAATGTTAAAACAGCCAATTTTTTAAATAGATTTGCTGCATTACAGATAGTCCTCTACGTATGAGCAAATTGAGCCAAAAATCTCTGTTATTTAGTGAGACTGTTTTGCCCCAGTTTCTTTCTTACACAGTGAAGTGAATCACTGCAGTTGTTAAATTAGTAACAGGGTTGTTAAGTGAATCTGGCTTCCCCATTGACCTTGCTTGTCAGAAAGTTGCAAAAGGTGATCACATGACCCCAGAAGCAATGCAATTATCATAAGTCAGCTGTCAAATGGCTGAATTTTGATCACTTGATCATGGGGATGCTGCAACATTTGTTAAGTGTGAAAAATGGTCATTATTCACTTTTTTCCAGTGTCGTTGTAACTTTGAACTTTGTAATTCATGGACTACCTGTATTATTAGATCAAAGAAAGAGAACTAGCTATTGTATGACTATGAATGTAGGGCTATGTAGATCTCTTTGAATTTGAGGACAAAAATCATCCAGAGCTTTTCAAAAGGTTGAGGCAAGTGCCAAGAGCTTTAGGTCATCCATGTTTGTAGTAGAATAGCTGGTGAAATTCACTAAATGAATATTGTAAGCCAAGGACTACCCGTATTACCCTTCTTTCATTCTGATTTCAATAGTTGACCATTTGCAAAAATAAAACATCCGTTGCTATAAAGGTAGCCCTCAACTTACAACAGTTCATTTAGTCACTGTTTGAAGTTACAATGGCACTGATAAAAGTGATTTATGACCATTCTTCACACTAAGACCATTGCAGCATCCCCATGGTCACGTTATTTACATTCAGATGCTTGACAACTGGTTCATATTTATGACGGTTGCATTGTCCCATGATCATGTGACCATCTTTTGCGGCCTTCTGACAAGCAATGTCAATGGGGAAGCCAGATTTACTTAAAACCCATTTACTAATTTTAACAACTGCAGTGATTCGCTTTACAAATTTGGCAAAAAAAGTTATAAAATGGGACAAAACTCCCTTAACCAATTTCTCACTTAGCAAGATAAATTCTGGGCTCAATTGTGGTCGTAAATTGAGGACTACTTGTACTTATATTTGTTCTTCAATACTTTAAAAGGTAGAAGAATAACATCAAAACTGCATAAATGAAAACTTCAAATGTTCTGATGTAGAGTGAATATTAATCCTCAGACCAGAGAAAAACCCAGCAGTTTAATTACAGTTTATAGCCTGCACACACTGGCTTTTTGCACATGTATACTAAACTGTGGCCCAAGTGCACTCTGCATTAGTGCAATCAGATAACAACAATCAGGGCCCACAGCCAACTTTAGCAAAAAGCTGTATTAGCAGCCACAGACTTTCAGTAATTATTTAAAATTTAAAATTTCAGTAATTATTTAAAATATCTCAAATTCTTGATTAGAAACCCCAGCCAAGAGATTTAAAAGACACGACTTCATCCTTTCTCACTTGTCAGGTTTCTTCTGAACTTAATCAGCCACCTGGCTTTTATAGAGCCACATAAAATCAGGGCCTTGAATTGAGGCTTGAATTGTAGTTATCCTCAGTCCAGCAACCTGTATCCAAGTCTAAGTCCATATACTTTTAAGAAGCCTCTGGACATAATTAAAATGCTACCTTTTACGTATAGATCTAAATAGCAATACCCGGCCTCAGTATTCCTTTCTTTAAAAAAAAATTCATCAATGTTCCATGACTTAAAAGCAAACTTTTTATATAGCTCGAAAACAGTCGCTTACTAATTATTTACAAACATCCCAGGAGTTACTAGAAGCGACTGCGAGAGGGAGGGGGCAGGAGGAGATGAGCAGAGATTGCGCAAAGCTCTTATTCAGGCCACCGAAAACCCTTGGCGGGGAGGGTCGCTTGCTTTTAGAAAGCACGCCCGGGTTTCTGTTGTTTTTTAAAGATGGGAGTAGGAGCGCACAACGGAATGAGGCCTGCAACCCTGAATGATCCTGGGGTCCCCTTAAAAGCCCAAAGCACGTAAAAGAGAGAGAGAAATCAAGTAAAATTCAAAGCTGCAAGTAAGGAAAGTACTGCTAAAGAGGCAAGGAGGGCGACACCACACGTTTCAATGGACAGGGCAGTGGGTCAGAGGTGTCACTTCGTAAAGTAGGGGAGAGGCCAGAGCCCAGATGCGCAGCGAAGACATGCCAGACATTGCGCCCGTCCACCTCCCCTTCCCCCTCCTTCTCTCCCCTCCTCTCCCGAAGACTTCCTTCCTTCAGCGCCCAGACAAAACATTCCCCTTACATCTTCTGCACGGGTTTCCGCCGCTTGCGGCTGGCGTAGGTGACATTGGGATTCATCCTGCCGCCCACGCCACGGCTCCTCTTCGGCCACCAGGGTTTTCGGCAGAGAGTTTGAGTTTTCACTCCTGGCTACAAACGGGAAGGCAGAGGAAAAGAAAGCTCCGGGCACTGTGCCAGACAGCGACGGCTTTGAGGGGGCTTTTTCGGCGAAGCGAGCCCCGGCTCCACCCGCTGCTTGGCCCGGCCCTGCGTGTGGTTCCTACTCGCCACGCAGAACCCCCCCCCCCCGCTCTTCCCGCCACACGGAGTCCCCTGAGGGGCGGCCGACTAAGGAAGGCGAGAAACGACTGGGGCGGGGGGGGGAGCAGAGCCAGGTGCTTGGCGCCGGCAGCACCCACTCCCCCGTTGTTGTCGTGGTCGCCCACCCCTCCTCCTCCGACGGGTGGGTGCCTCTGGGCAGCCGCAGGGCGGGGTCTCCGAAACAGGTGCGGAGGCGGTTGCCGACCGGCGGACCGATTGGCTCTCCCCTCCCCTTCTCGTCAGGAGCAAAGGGACCTAGGCGGCTGCCACGGCTGGAAGCGAAACCTCCCTTCCCCTCCGCAAAGCTCGCCTCGCCGCTGTCGTCAGCAGCGGCGTTCTTCGAGGAGCCAGAGGGCCTGATTACGTTTCGTGTTTTCTCCTCCCACCGCCGATCTTTGCCTGTCTTCCTGGGCTGCGGCAGAACTCTGCCGCGGGCTCCCGGTCAGCAGCGATCCGGCTAAGCCGCCAGTACTTTCCCCTCCCGCGGGCCCGGCCCACAGCCCACCGAGGAGGCCTCAGTGTGGCTAAGGCAGCGGAAGGGAGCCGGAGCCCCGCCATGATCGGAAGCCAGGCGGAAGAAAGCAGCCTTAAGCGACGGGGAAAAATAAAGGCGGGTAGCGGAGTTCACCCTCGGAGCCGCAGGACGATCTCCGGGCCGCCTTGGCACACGGCTGCCTACCTTCGGGGTAGCCCTTAAAGGACCTTCGAAGGCGATTTTGCCTCTTTGTAAATGAAGTGCTAGAAATATAGGCGCGGCGGAAATAGTTCGCAGGGGAATCTTTGCCGTCCAACCCCCGCGAGTGGTATAACGCGATGTCTGCATAACATGGGCTATCCCCGCTGAATGCTGGCTCTACTTCAGTTGGGGCCTCTATAATCTTTGCAGGAATTGCAGATCATCTGATTTCCCTCCGAGATAATGGGTGACAAAGCCTAGCAGATTTCAAGTTCAAGTGGAGAAAAGCCATGTGGGTAGCAAGCTTCTCCAATCTGGTACCCTGCCCATAAATTGGAATGCAAGTTCAAACAGCACAATAAAAAATTCTCGGATCGGAAATGATTGGCATAAACAATTCATACCTGCTATATTTCTACATTTAAACTATAGTTTTTAAAAATTACTGAGAGTAAATATCTCTTTATGCCAGTCCTAAAAAGAATAGTATAATCTAGACCAGGGGTAGGCAACCTTGGTTCTTTTATGACTCGTGGACTTCAACTCCCAGAATTCTTGAGCCAGCATGGCTGGCTCAGGAATTCTGGGAGTTGAAGTCCACGAGTCATAAAAGAGCCAAGGTTGCCTACCCCTGGTCTAGACTGATCTTAAAACTACTGGATTCAAATAAATTTAGAAATCTGAGGTGTGTGAAGATATTCTTAAGTAAGAGACATGGTTTATTTTTAGAATGTAGATGTGTTCTAGAAAGACTTCATAGAAGATTGTTTAAAATGAAATATTGTATAAAATAATTTTATTTTACTATGAAAACATATGTCCCTGTCTGCTTAAAAATATTTTTCCCATGGCAGCTTAACTAAAATAAAATATGATCCAAAAACATGTAATTAGCTACAGATCAAATAGAAATAAACATACCATAGGGCATCAATTCTACATTAGAAACTCATACATTATAGACGCAACAGCTGTATTTTTCTGGAACCAGTTTTCTCAAAA
The DNA here is from genome assembly GCF_001527695.2 of Protobothrops mucrosquamatus. Taxonomy (NCBI): domain Eukaryota; kingdom Metazoa; phylum Chordata; class Lepidosauria; order Squamata; family Viperidae; genus Protobothrops; species Protobothrops mucrosquamatus. The sequence goes on along the minus strand of NW_015386406.1, from coordinate 693,527 downwards.
TCATTGTGCTATGTTTCCTTGGTTTATCTAAAAAATAAAAAAAAAAATATAGAAATTAATTTCCTGAGATTGCCCTATTTTTATGCAAGTCTTTAATTTGAAAATATACTAAAATCTTTATTTAATGAACTACTAAATACCAATGTTTTACTCAATATATTATTTTTTCCTATGGCTTCCGGTAACATACATGCATACATTCTTGACTTACAACATGGGTCCCCAACCTCCGGTCTGTGGACCAGTACTGGGCTGCGGCATGCAAGCAACCGGTCTGCACAAACAAGCAAAGCCCCATCCACGGGATGCAGACAGCACACAAAACCAGGCACCCTCCAGTCCGCGGAAAAACCTCTGCACAGAACTGGTTCCTGGTACCCAAAAGGTTGGGGATCTCTGACTTAAAACTTTGTTCAGTGACCAAAATTGCAGTGGCACTGAAAATAGTGATCTATGACCATTTTTCACACGACTACTGCAGCATCCCCATGGTCATATGATCAAAATTCAGATGCTAGCCAATTGGCTCATATTTATGATAGTAGCAGTATCCGGGGTTCATATGATCACCTTTTGCGATCTGACAATCAAAATCAATGGCAAAGCCATATTGCTTACAAACTTGTTACTGTTTGACTGCAGTGATTCACTTAATTGTTGCAAGAAAGGTCGTAAAATGGGGCAAAATTCTACTTAGCCACAAAAATTTGGGCCTCAATTATGGTCTTAAGTCATGTATTTTACATATGAGGTGCAAATTTTAATACATTCAGTGATGACTCTTGAAGTATATTAAACATTCTTATTTATGTAGGATCAAAATTATATCTACTAATTTACCTTAATTCACAATAAAGAGATTTGTTCTAGGAAATAGGCTATTTCATCAATTATTTTTAAAGTGCACTTTAAAGCACCCACATTCCAAACAAAGATGGATAGGTTTGAATTATGTATAAGCATAATTCTTTAGATCGTAATGCAGATACAAGCAGTCTTCAGTTAATGTAGTTGGTATTGGCATTTCCATCACTGAGCTATATGATTGTAAGTGAAAAAGCATGTGACTGGACTGGCTTAACAGCAGTTCCATCAGTTTTGGTTGAGATTAAATGCAATGTCACATTACCACGGCTTTGGCAGAAGCTGCCTGTCAGCCTCCTGGGATGGGAAGTATGACTAGATTACCTAAAATCTGTTTTTTTGTACATTAACAAAAGTGTACGTTAACAAAATCTGAAGATGCAAACTTCTCACTGTCACTTTTAACCATCTGATCAACACAAGCGGGTCCTCAAAGCTCTTCATCTGATCATTAAGTCCTTGGGACCTTGTCCCTCTCTTGTCTGTTTTTTTCCTAGATAGCTTCTCTTTCCCTCATCCCCCAACATCATCCCCAAATTCATTACACTATAGTGAAGATCACAAATGGCAATCACATCACCATGGGATACTATGATAAAATTTTGCATCAATGGCCAAACCCCCAAATAGTAATCACTTGACCATGAGGACAACTATAAATTAGAAGACTGCTTGTAAATTTAAATGTTCAGCACAATTGTAGCTTCAGTAGCTGAACAAGTGGTTTCTAAGCAGATCTATCTGTATAAAGCACAGCCACCTTTTCTCTCATAATCACCTCTGATTCCTTTAACTTTCCACATAAGATTTCTCTAGTATAACCATTGCAAGAGGTAGCATGTTCTATTTTTCGTTTTACTTCCTAACAGAATTGTAAGCTAACCTTGATATATGCAAAATGCAGGTTATAGATCTAATAAATCAGAGGTCCCCAACCTTTTGGGCACCAGAGACTGGTGCCATGGAGAAGGGGTGTGGTTTTGCGTACTGCCTGCATCCCGCGGATGGGGCTTCGCTTGTCTGCAGCCCAGTTGCTGGCATGCTCCAGACCGGTGCCAGAAGAGCAACAAAGATGATTAGGGGACTGGAGGCTAAAGCATATAAGGAAAGGCTGCTGGAATTGGGTATGTCTAGTTTAACAAAGAGAGGGACGAGGGGGGACATGATAGCAGTATTCCAATATCTCAGGGACTGCCACAAAGAAGAGGGAGTCAAGCTATTTTCCAAGGCGCCTGAAGGCAGGACAAGAAGCAATGGATGGAAACTAATCAAGGAGAGAAGCAACCTAGAACTCAGGAGAAACTTCCTGACAGTTAGAGCAATTAACTAGTGAAACAACCTGCCTCCAGAAGCGGTGAATGCTCCAACACTGGAAGTTTTTAAGAAGAGACTGGACAGCCATTTGTCTGAAATGGTATAGGGTTTCCTGCCTGAGCGGGGGGTTGAACTAGATGACCTCCAAGGTACCTTCCAACTTTATTATTATTATTATTATTATTATTATTATTATTATTATTATTATTATTATTATTATTATTATTATTATTATTATTATTATTATTATTATTATCTTAACTGAGTGGAAGCCAATGTAGGACTAGCACGTTGTGTGATTGTGATATTTGCTCGAATGTGCAAATATACAGGAAACAATTAGAAGACCCATTTTAAGAAGTTATAATTTTTATCAGGAATGTCACTGAAATACCAGAGGTTTTTTTTGAAGGAACCCTTCTACTCATTTGTACTGCTGAGATTTGAGGTAGTTCACACTGAGATTTGCCAATGCATTTTATTCATTCCAGGCTCTGGAGAGCTGCTTACTGGCTTTTATTTTAATGTAAATTTGGACGTTCTGCTAAATCTGGAGGTTCTGCATTTCTGTATGCTGAAGAGATTTTATCCTGGCCATGACCAACTTTGTTTTCTTCCTTTCCAGCTGAAGCCTCCCTCCTTTTTCTGGTAGTGAAAAAATTCTGCAAGTAGCTCAGTCAAAAGGATGTTTACATCTATATATGATTAATCCATGAAGTAGAAAATAAAATTTCAGGATTCAATACAATTAATTGGACAAAGGAGTACATCTCATTGAACCTAGTGAGATTTTGAATGAAATAAGTTCTTCAAATTATACAGTAATGATTCTACAAAGTTGATTTATGGATCAACTTAATTGCCTTGCATACTCTTTTATATATCTCAATATAATTTTAAAAAATTTGGGAAATGTATTGGGACTTTTGGAAAACTGTAGCTCTTGAAGATAATTATATCATGAGTTCGTATATAGTTTCAGGAAAGGTGACATTAGGGAATCATTAATCATTAGGAAATGATTAATTGGAATCATTTTAAAATATATCTTCAATAATCTAGTATTTTGTCTAACACAAATGGGGAAAAAACAATAACGTCTGTGTTTTTCAAACCAGTTCTAATACAATTTGGCTAAATTCCAGTGGCATTTATAATCTAAGTCTTCCCAAAAATGTCATAGTAAAGAAAATTATATATTAATGGCTTTACCTATGAATCCACGCCAAACAATTATATAACTTTTATGCAATTCTTCTTTAGGAGAACAATTGTATATATTACCATGTTTGCATGCAAATTTAATAAAAATAAGATTTCTGTTCAAGTTCCAACATTTTTTAGAATTTGCTGCCCAATGGAGTAAGGCTTGAAAGAGTATTGGCAAGAATAAAAGACAGAGGTACATGCAATGTCCAGAGACACTAACTAGTGTTAATATTTCATGTCTACAAGTGAATACCTGACCATAGCTATAATTGACCTATACAGATGAAAGAATGAAATCAATAATAATAAATTATTATTATCTGTCCATTTAAACCTTATTCATCAGTTAGAAGATTTAAGTGTGATGTTTAACAGTTGAGAATAAGATTAAACTTACAAAATTAGGAGTTTCAGTTCTATGTTCATTTGGTTGAACAGGTACTAGCTACAACATAATGCAGCTATTTTTTCTCTTCCAAAACCCCAGCAACTTTAGAAGCTAGATAGAAAATAGAAAATAGATACATTTAAAAACAGTCTCATTAAAGACCATTTTTTTTAGAATAGGACAGAAAATTTGCCAGATTGCATAGATAGTCCTAAAAACTGAAAATAAAACAGTACAGCTTTATTCTAATTCATTAACCCTCAATTAAGTAAAACCAGACTAACCATGAATAATGTTTTTTATAATATTTTATTAATTTTCTATTAATAAAGATTAGTAAAAACAGCATGTTGTCCGAGTCCATTTTTTACTTAATAATACATATTAAATTCCTAATCTCTACCCCTTTTTTCCGGCCAATGATAAACTACATCTCATATTTAAAATTATTCTATGTCTTCTTTTTCCTTACCCTTCAATATCAATCTGTCCATTTCTATATAATTCAGTGTTTTCTTGATCATTTCTTCTTTAGATAGTGTTTCTTCATTTTTGTAGCACTAAGCAAATACAATTCTTACTACTATCAATACATGCAACATTAAGTATATATTTCCTCATCAAATTTTTCTAATATTATACCTAATAAAAATATTTCCAGTTTATAACATCTTTTCTAGCCAACTCATATCTCAATTGTATTTGCAATTGAGGCCATCTTATTAAATCAATACCTTGTTCTTTCAAGTCTTATTTCAATTTTGATTTTGGTATTCAAAATATCTTTATAGGTAGATATTTTGAAAAGCTAAACAAATTCAGATCTAATTAATTCTGGTTAGAAATATCAGAGGTGTAGACTAGTTTCACAGGTGAAACTAAAAAAAAATCTGCTCACCCCAGATGCTGCCCACCTAGCATGCAAATGTGAGTAGATAAATAGGTACCATTTTGGTAGGAAGGTAACAGAGTTCCATGCACCTCAGTGTATAATCATGCTGGCCACATGACTGCAGAAGTATCTTCAGACAATGCTGGCTCCCTCGATTAAGAAACAGAAATGAGCACCATTGCCTAAAGTCAGACGTGACTGGGCAGGAGAAACGTTTACCTACAAGAATAATGAGAGGTCCTGAATGTTTTTGGAGGCATCAAAAGTGTGTTTGTGGAGGGGAATGGACATGGAAGAAAAGAAACTACAGTAGAACAACAGGAGAAGCAGTAACTTTTTCATGAAAAAGTGTTAGAACAAAAAAAATCATCTAACAGATTAATGGAAAGTTTAATGGACATAAGGAAAAATTATTTGAATATTGCTTGGAATAGTATAAAAAGAATTATGTTTCAAAGTACCATAGAAATGTGTAGTTATATCCATGAGAAACATGATTAAGACTGCTTGATGGAATGAATTGAAAGAGCCTATAAATGAAGATAAAAATCTATATAAGGAAATGATCACTGCAAAAAAAAAAAGACAAAAGAAAGTTATTGGTAGGTGGAAATGATTAAACAAGGAGCCTTCAGCAAAATAAACAAAAAATAAAAATGAAAGTGATGAAATGAATTGGATGAAACTGAAATGATGGAATCTGGAAGAAATATTCTAGAAATGCGTGTAGAAATTATAGTGATATGTTGGAGATTAGAATTTGAATGAATGTTTTATAAATGTTTGTACAAGAAAAAAATGCATGACAAGAAAGTCATGAATGTGAAAACATTAAAAAAACACAGTTAGTTAAGCTGCAGATACAGATGGTGCTAATAGCATGATGGAATTATACAAATGTTGCAATTATTTCCCTACATCAGGACATCTAATGCAGTAATAAGTCACAGCATTTGCATGAGTATAGTGACTGTACATGTTATTTCTTCTCTCCTCTGCAGATACCCAAGAACAGTATATGGAGGAATGTTAGGGTGGGGTTGAGTTTGCAACTTGTTTAATATGTATATAAAAACTGCATCTGTGCTTGAGGATTGGAAGAATGCCATTATTGTTTCTTTATGTAAAGGGAATTATAACAAGAGTGGATGAAAAAAGTTATTACAGAACTAATGTATTAAGCCCCAAAAGGTATTTGCAGAATTCTGATTCAAATGATACAGTAAAGTGACAATGAGAAAAAAATTAGGTAGTGTTTCTATATAGTTGTCATAGAGACTGCAGATCAGAGTTTTGTTCTTCAGTTGGTCACTGTGAGAAAGTGAGAAAGAAATATTATTGTATATTTGCTGATTTAGACCAAGAATAGAATTGAAGGTTAGTTGCTAAAAGTATATGTGTTAAGGTTAGGGTGCCTGCATATATGGATTTTTTGAAGTTACGACAGTCACAGAATGGGTGCTTTACACCCTCTTCACCACCCTTATCTGCTCCCATTGCAGTTATGTGACCACGTTAGGCAGGTCAGCTTTATGACCCATTGTGGTATTCTGCAATCACATAACCACATTCTGCAACAGTAACTGGCAAAAAACACCCATTAAAATAAATGGGTTTGCTTAACAATCATGGCATTTGCTTAACAACCGCTGCCTAAAAGGTTGGAAAATTACTTCAGGTTACATAGCTTTTTATCTTCTTCAAGAAATAGGTCAAGTGGTAATGATGTCCAAAGCCCTATCTCTCCATCCACTATAATAGTGTTCGGAGGAAGCAGTCTATCTGACTCTTGTTGCCATAGTGCTATTACCCACATTATAGGTGGAAAATATTGCTGGTCCAGCCAGTTCAAATAATTAGCCAACGTTGTGGTTCTGATTGCTATTGATCTTCAATTATCTTTATTTGTAATATTTCTTATAGCTACAAATGACTGGATGGTATTCCTGAAATCTAACTTCATTTGAAACTAACCATATGGAGTCCTAGTTTCTCATCATTATGCTCTGGCGATATGAAACAACTGCAGCTTAGAACAAGCAAGAATGAATTAAGAAAGAAGTAAGTTAACGAAATTCAAAGCCTAGATAAACAATATTCTAAGACACTGAAGGAAGTAATAGAAATGGTTACAAAAATGCTTTTAGTAACTCTAGAATAAAAGAATAACAGAGTTGGAAGGGACCTTGGAGGTCTTCTATTTCAAACCCCTACTCAAGCAAGAAATCCTATGCCATTTCCCAAAGGTGCTTTTTCAAGAATAATTGGACTTTCTTGTTTTTCTTTGAAGACATATTGCTTCTCATCCAAGAAGCTCCTACAGCATCACTCAGGTGGCCTCAACGATTCTCTAAAAGAATGCAAATGACCAGCTGGCTACAAGGAATATAAATCCTTCCATTCCCCAACAGTCAGATCTAAAGAAGCTTCTTGGATGTTTTGAAATGTCTTCAAAGAAAAAGTCCAGTTGCTTTTTGAAAAAACACCTTTGAGACAACCATGACCTGAATGACTGAGAATCTCCATAGATACCTATATGATTTCAAACAAACGGTTGTCCAATCTCTTTCTTAAAACCTCCCACAACTTCCGAAAGCAAATGGTTCCACTGATTAATTGTTCTAACTGCAGGAAATTTCCCCTTAATTCTAGGTTGGTTCTCTCCTTGATTACTTTCCATTCATTGCTTCCTGTTCTGCCCTCAGGTACTTTGGAGAATAGATTGAACCCATCTTCTTTGTGGCAACCCTGAGATATTGGAAGTTTCAGAAGACTTGAGGAAAGCAAATGTCACCTTCATATCTATCTTGACATCTATACTGGACAAAATTTTCAAACAGATTATCAAGCAGCATAACTGTGAGCATTTGGATAGGTTTGCTATAACTACGAGAAACTACATTTCTTTCTTCAGAGCCAGATTTAACATTCTTCCCTCAGCACTCCTATAGGGCAGGTATAAGAGAACACCAATAGCAGAATGGGTATGTATATGTGGTAAAGGAGAAGTCGAAGATATCTCATATGTTTTATTGTACTGTGAGTTATACCGAGTTTATAGGACAGTATATATTTTCCCCTTATTAGAGAGATTGCCAGGGAGGGCAGATAATTTTTATGTAGGCTTTCTCCTCCAGGACTTAAACCCTTCTATCACGCATGCAGTGGCAAAATACTGTGTTGCGGCAATGTCCACAAGAAAAAAATTGGTTACAGATCTATAGCCATCAACTTGTGCCAATTTTTTGGAGATATCTCTAATAATGTTTGGAACACACTAATCGGCTATCCACTCACGTAAACTAGAGAGTGACCCTAACATTTTGAGAACATGTATTTTCTTAACAGGGATGTTATTATTTACTATTAATGTTAGTACTATTATTATTATTATTATTATTATTATTATTATTATTATTATTATTATTATTATTATTATTATTATTATTTAATATATTGTAAAAAGTGATGACTATTGCTGGTCTACGACCATAATAAAGTTATTTATTTGTAGAAACTACATTTGGGGAGGGAAATCATGTCAGACTAACTATCAAAGTAATTTTGTCAAAGTTATTACCATACTATATCATAGGAATACTGTGATTTGGCATACCTGGACATTGAATTGCTCATGATATTCTTCTTATTATTAATAAAATATGGGCTAGATTAAACTAATTTTAAATGAGCTGATGATTGGCTGAATGACCACATCCAAACAATGCTCATTAATGGCTCTATTTAATCGTGGAAAGAAATACCAAATGGAGTAGCAAGTGCTATTTCTTTGGACTTTGTTGTCAAATGTTGACTTGGATGATGGAATTTAAGGATACCAAGTTTGTAGGAATGGGAAAAAACAGAAAAAAATTAAAGATTAGCCAGTACTGTGATGCACCTGTGAAAAAGGAAAAGAATATTATAAATGTTCCTTTTAATGTTGAGGATCTACAAATACATGTTTTGGGTTATATTAACAAGAATACAGAACCCAGATTCCTGACCACACACATTTAGACTCCTGTATCCAAATCTGAACAGTACAGATCAAAGAAGACACGCACAAATTAGAGATCAGAGGAGGATTACCAAGATAGATACAAAGCTCTACGATGAAAAGTTAAAGGAGCTGGATAAATTTAGCAATCAGAAAAGCCTTAAGAAGATAGGATATTTCTTTTCAGACCCCTGAGAGTGGTGAGTTCTCTTCATTGGAGGTTTTCAAGCAGAGGCTGGATCATCATTTGTCAGAGATGGTGCAACTGCCAAAAAAGCCAATGAAATCCTAACCTGCATTAATAGAGGGATAGAATCAAGATCAAGTGAAATATTAGTACCACTTTATAAGACCACACTTGGAATATTGCATCCAGTTTGGGTTGACAAACTATAAAAAAGATGTTGAGACTCTAGAAAAAGTGCAGAGAAGAGTAACAAAGATGATTAGGGGATTGGAAATTAAAATATATGAAGAACAGTTGCAGGAACTGGGTAGGCATTGTGCCTAGTTTAATGAAAAGAAGGACTAGTGGTGACATGATCATAATGTTGCAATATCGGTGTTGCCACAAAGAAGAAAGGGTCAAGCTGTTCTCCAAAATACCTGAAGGCAGAACCAAAAGCAATGGATGGAAACTAATCAAAGAGAGAAACAACCTAGAACTAAGAGGAAATTTCCTGACAGTTAGAACAATTAATCAGTGGAACAACCTGCCTCCAGACGTTGTGGGTGCTGCAACACTGGAGGCTTTTAGGAAGAGATCAGAAAACTATTTGTCTGAAATGGTATAGGGTTTCCTCCCTGAGCAGAGGTTGGACTAGAAGACCATTAAGGCCACTTCCAACTCTTTTATTCTGTTATTCTGATATTTGATAAATATTGTTTCCATGAATGATATATATAATACCAGTGCTTTTTTTTGTAAGAAAAAAGGTGCCGGAACTCACATCTTGTTAATCAGTTGTGTGTAACGAAACATAAAAGTCGCCGCCTGCAGTAAGCACTCAGCATGCAACCACATGACCAGTCACAAGCTGAGCAGTGCCACAAGCCAAGCAGCACCATCACAACCAGTGCGGACGAAGTACGCATGCATCAGACTCAACACACAAGCAGCCCGCATGCACCGTTTTAATGATTTTACCGCCAACCTGCTACGCTTGACAGGGCGATTCAAGTCCACGTGGACCAAACATCAAATTTTCAAAAGTTACTTTTAAAACTTGGAAAATCCATTGAAAAAAAGGTGCCAGAACTCCGTTCCTGTGCGTTCTATGACAAAAAAAGCACTGTATAATATGTATCTAGTAGTAAACAACCCTAATTACAACAACAGTTAAAATTCTAACCTTGCTAATAAATAGTATTTTGGTTAATATTTGAAAAGCAATTAGGAGGATAGTAATAGCTTTCATTCTGCATTTTATAGTATTATCAACTGGGTAGCATAAGAAAATATTGTCAAATGTTTTGCTGAAATTCAGATGTGCTATACCAACACCATTATAATGATATACCAAATTAATAATTTCCCAAAAGAGTTCTTAAAAGTTAATCACCCTCCCTCATTCTGATGAATTGATATCTAGATTGCCACAATCATTGTAGGGTGGGTTTTTTTTAGAAGTGGTTGATCTAAATCTTCTCCACTGGTAACAGGATAACTGGTTTCTATTTTCCTGAAACTTCCTCTCACCCATAATTCAGAGTTAACCCATCTATCTTAAATGTATCACTTCAAACTAGCATAGGTCAAAAATCTATTCTTTGTTTGCAGAAGATTGCAGGGTAATCTCTGGTATCACTATAAGCTGAAAATGATTGCATGAAGGCCATCAGAAAGCAGTCCAAATATATAGACAATGATAAGCAAGATAGATCAGTATTGCAGCAATTTATGTTTCCTTAAATGAAAATTAGTTTTTTAAAAAAATCAATTCTATCACTGGAAAAAATGAGTTAAGACTAACAGCTCATCAGGAATACCAATATTATACCTCTAAAATTTAGAAATATGTTTTCTTTAATCAGATATAATTAAATCATTTGTTTCCATATAGCCATAAATATATATGATTTTTAATTTATGGGGTTATAGGCATGCAAGCCAAAATAAATCTAATCCACTTTGCCATCTGTGGAAGATACTGTTACAATTAATTTTGTATTATAGGGTATTGTATAAACTTTAAAAGATTAATATGAAGAACTTAGCATGCAATTTTTCTTGATGTAGAAACTTTATTAATTATCCTAGATATCATTTATGCAAAGGCTGCTACAGTAATCATATAACATGAGTGAAAACTAACTCGTTAATGACATTACCAATACAACTTAGAAAAGGGGAAGGATTTTTATAATTCACATATGTTATATTGCTGGCAAATAAAGGTATTATCAAAACAGGGCTTATTTTTGTAAATAAGGGACATATCACTCATGTAAATATAAGCATTCAAGAAGTGGAAAGCTATTTTCAAGTTTTTAATAATCTTGAAATGCTCTTTCTAATGTCAGTGTCCTACAGGCAGGTATAGATAGGTAAAAATCAGAGATATGATTAATTTCCTTTCTTAACAAGGTATAGAAGACACATATTCATAATTCTATGTGGATCCACCAGACACAGTGATTAATATACCAAGAGAAAGAGAAACTATCTGTCCAATTACAGTCACTCCAAGCTTAATATTGATGACTAAGTTTAATTTCTTCTATGTAATTGCTGAATATGAAAGAAAATGTTATAGTATAAGAAAATGATGAGGGGAAAAAATGGAGGAAGGAGAATGGTGCCAGCTACTGTACATGTGAAAAGCATCAATTAAAATATTTATTTTTTGTTAAGAGTTTACTGTGCTGATGTAGGTATTATAAATGCTCTTTTTAATATTGGTAAACTACTAATACATATTCATGGTGATAGAATAGCAGATTTTAAAGAAATTCTTGATGGGTCGCTGTTCTTGAGCTGACTAATGGGTTTTGGAGTTATGGAAGTTCCAATCATTTCCATTACTAAATAGAGATGAGTGCCATTATCAACATCAGATACTATTTGAAGTTTTTATCATAATTAAGATTGCCTTTTTCCACAAAGCCAAACATACTTGCAACGTATTTTTATTCAGGATGAAGTTACAAGTTATTAAATATCCATTACATAGTGATTCTGTTTACTCCAAATGAATATAGCATAGGGGTCTGTGAATTAGTTTGGGCCCACTGCATAGTCATTTTCCATTGAAAGAATAGCAATAGCAATATACCACTGCATAGTGCTTTAGGGTACTCTCTGAGCAGTTTGCAGAGTCAGCATATTGCCCCCCAAAATCTGGGTCCTTATTTTATCAACCTTGAAAGGATGGAAAGCTGTGTTAAACTTGAGCCCATCAAGATCGAACTCCAGACTATGGCAGAGTTAGCCTGCTATAGTGTATTCTAATCTCTGCACCACCACTTTTAATAGTCTTCAAAGGCAAAATTTTGGAGATTTTTGGTATTTTTCTAAGGGACCTAAAGAATGTAATTCTCAAACCACTGGTTAATTCTTGAGAATTAAATTGAACAGAAGTGGAAACCCTTGGGGGTGAGAGAGAGAGGGAGAGAGAGGGAGAGAGAGAGAGATGCAGTCAAAGGCCTTTAAAAGACTTTCCAAAATCTGTTATGGTTGGGCAACTGATCTGCAGTACTCCTCTTTGATCATTATGGTACACCCTGGAAAGTAATAAAGCTGAAGCTAATAGCTCCTTCTCCCCCAAAAGGGCCCACATGATGTATACAGTAATTTGCTGAGTTCTAGATGAGTTCCCTGGGACTTACATCTGTTTTACATTTTTGGAAATTCAACAAGTACTTTCTGCTTCCCACAATGCACAATTCAATAGAGTAGGAAAACATTCCTATGAAGGAGATTGTTTTTCCTAGAATCCCTAAAGTAAAAATTTTTAATAGCAAGATGGACTTTACAGGTAGTCCTCAACTTACAACAGTTTATTTAGTCATCATTCAAAGTTACAATGGCACTGAAAAAAGTGACTTATGAGCATTTTTCATACTTACAACTTTTGTAGCATACCCATTGTTAAGTCCGGAGAATAATGGCGAAAGAGGCAATGCATGTTGCTAACAGATCTTTATTCTCTCTCTCTTACAGCTAACAACCAACAAGAGCAGAGGCACGCAGGCCTCTATTTATACCCCCGGATCCCCGGGCAATCCCAACCAATAGCATGCAGTCTTTTCCTGCCTTGCGCATGTGCGCAAGGCCGGCGCCGCTCAGTCTGGTCCCAAGCAGCTTTTGCAATGGCCGGGACTCTTGCATCGTCCCGAGCCTGCTTCTGCAGGCTCAGGACACAACACCCCTCCCCCCTAGATAAAATAATACTGTGCCCAACATGGACGCCACCTTTGGTAGAGTATGTGTTTGCTAACTTGTGCATCAAATACACAGAGTGTGAAAAGTATGGGGTCGTGCTATCGTTCTGAGAATAATGCACCCAACCCTTTTTCCTATGAGCTATCCAATCTGGACCTCTTGTCCAGATTTCTCTAACTCTTGCTCACCTCACGTAATCAGCAAGGTATTTGGGTGGGCCTTTGACCCGTAGCGACCTTCTCGGACCTGGGGAGCTTGAATGGTCCCCACCATTGCTTTCCACACTAGGTAAATTACACTGCGGCTGTCCTATGACTGCTGCCTGACTTCCCTGCTCGCCTCCTAGGCTCGGGTAGTCAGGACTCTGCTGTTCACTGTACCTGGTCGACCTGCCTCTTAGGGATCTTTCTGAGCCCTCTGAACTCATCTCCTTGTTCCCTGAAGGGGTGTAATTTTCCTGGCTCCTTTCTGTAGTGATAGGGTCCAAGGATACCTCCCTGTTAGCCCTAATGCGTGGGGACTTCATTCTGTGAGGCATTGCTGAAAAGGGCAAGTCCCCAACCTGTTGTGCCTGCTCTCTTGTATGTTGTGAGTTATGAGGATGCTCCCAGTCAGTCTCCATGTCTGGAGTATTGTTGTTGAGTTGTGGGTAGTGAGGATACCTCCGGTGTGACTCCCAGGCTGGAGTGAGTGTGGGGGTGTATGTTTGCCCCCTGCCCCATAAATTCCTATTTGGAGCACTTGCGGAATTTGAGGGTTGCGTACCCATGGTGTCCTCAACAGCCAGTGTTGACTGCTGATGCTGATTCCCAGAATGCACTTCCCATTCTTCCTCCCCCCCAGAGAAAACTGAGGAGGAAACCGAGGCGAGTCCCACCTTACATGTAGTTGATCAATATGGCGGCGAAGGACGCAGCCGTCGTCCAAGGACACCTCGTAGGACAGAGGCCCCGAGACCTTGCAGACCACTGCCGGGACCCAGAGGTGTCCAGGCCCGTAATTCCTGGTCCAGACAGGATCACCCACGTGAAGGACCCGTGGTGTGCGCGGCTGGGACACCTGTGAAGCTACTCGCTCTGGATGCAGCCTGTCCAATTTAGTCACAAGCCGGTGACCCCAACGGAGTTCAGCCAGACACTTACCCGTGGCAGTGCACGGAGTAGTACGATGGGCTAGAAGAAAGTCAGCCAACCTGTGATGCCAGTTGCCATAAGTCAGTTTCTTGAGAGCATCCTTGGCGACGCGAACCATCCGTTCAGCCAGACCGTTGATGGAAGGGTGGAATGGAGCTGAAGTTGCGTGGTGAATCATGTTGGCTTGTAGGAAACCCTGAAACTCAGCAGAAGTAAATTGAGGACCATTATCCGACACCAAAACATCTGGCAGACCGTGGGCAGCAAAAATGTTTCTCAACACCTGGATGGTCTTGGCAGTAGTGGTGGATGACACAGGCACAACCTCCAGCCATTTGGAATGGCTATCCACAACAACCAGGAAGAATTGCCCCTGAAAGGGCCCAGCGTAATCTATATGTATTCTAGACCATGGAGTGTGTGTTTCCTCCCACCTATGAACAGGGGCCTGAGGCATTTCCGGCCTGGACTGCTGGCATGCATGACACCCATGTACCTGGGCCTCGATGGCTCTATCAATGCCAGGCTACCACAAATGGCTGCGCGCAAGCGCTTTCATCCTGACAATCCCAGGAAGGAAACTAAGATTCTCGACCTCAATGAGGCCGGAATCACAACTCGAGAACCCCAGAGGAGGCAACCATTGAACGTGGACAACTCATGCCTCTTGACCCAAAAACGTTGGAAATCCTCCTCTGGGCATCTGTCAGGCCAACCTGACAGCACCCATGTCAGCACGTGTTTAAGCGTGTGATCAGTGGCAGTTTCAGCAGCCACATCCCTAGCATTAAGGGGACACTCCGGCAATTCCTGAATGGACAATATGTGCACAGCAGGGGCAGGATCAGGCTCCACAGCAGGCAATGGCAGCCTACTTAAGCCATCAGCATGACCCATTTCTGTTCCAGGTTTGTGAACTAGTGAATAGTCATAAGCTGACAATAAAATGGACCATCGCAACATGCGAGGGGAAAGGATGTGTGGGGTTTGTTTGGACGTAGTAAACAACCCCAGCAAAGGCTTGTGGTCAGTAAAGACGGTAAAATGGCGGCCATAGATAAAATCATGGAATTTTTTAATTCCAGCCACAATAGCTAAAGCCTCCTTGTCAATTTGAGCATAGTTACGCTCAGCAGCAGACAATGTCCTAGAATAATATGCCACAGGGACCTGAGTCCCATCAGCCGTCAGATGGCTAAGCACAGCTCCCACACCATAGGGGCAAGCATCACAAGCCAGACACACTGGCAACTGCTCATTAAAATGAGCTAGCACCGCATTGGATGTAAGCAAGGCCTTAACCTCATTGAAACTAGCTTCATGGACTTTGGTCCACTGCCAACATGCATTTTTATCTAAAAGTCTGTGTAAAGGCTCAGCAATAGCAGCTTTATGAGGCAGAAAAGCATGATAGAAGTTCAATAAACCCCAAAAGGCTTGTAATTCACCCTTAGACTTAGGGCTTGGAGCCTGCTGAATAGCTTTGAGCTTAGCATCAGACGGGTGGATGCCCTGAGCATCTATCCTGAACCCCAGGAAATCAGTGGAATGGACACCAATCTTACATTTGTCCTGTTTTAACTTAAGGCCTGCTCTTCGGAAACGAAGCAAAACAGCCCTTAACCTCTCTGCCAGCGTTTGAGCTGAGTCCCCTGCGATGAGGACGTCATCAAAATAAGGACACACACCAGGAATACCCCNTGCTGCATCATCAACAGGCAACTGTTGATACGCTTGAGCCAGGTCAAGCTTTGCAAAAATCTTACCCTCTTTAAGAGAAGCCAAAATGTGGCTCACTACAGGCACAGGATAAGCATGTTGCTGTAGGGCCTTGTTTAGTGTGCACTTGTAGTCTGCACAAATACGAATATCCCCATTTGCCTTTAAAGGCGTTACAATGAGAGTTTCCCACGGGCTGGAGTCTACAGGCTCTAATATGCCTTGCTGGAGCAACTTCTCCAGTTCAGCATCAATCTTGCCCTTAAGAGCAAATGGTACTCTCCTAGGTTTAACCCTTATGGGCTGTACAGCTGAGTCTAGCTTTAGTGAAACTGGAGGTCCCTTGTAGGATCCTAGCTCAGAACTGAACACATCTGCAAACTCCTTGCAGACATCTGCTAGGGTCTCCATTTGCAATTTGTGCAGCCCTGTTACCTGGATTCCTAAGGCCTCGAACCAATCGAGTCCAATCAGACTCGTGCGCTCACCCCCAACAACCAGCACGTCTAAGGGGCCTTCAAAATTCTTATACTGTACCTTAAGGGTGGCCTCCCCCTTAACGCACACCTTGGAATTTTGAAAATCAGTAAGGATTACATTAGAAGGCCTTAGCGAAGCTCACTGGCCACTGCTGCTGCAGATTTTGTGAAATGTGTTGAGGGAAATTATTGATAGGGCAGACCCCGTGTCTAGTTCCATCGACAATGGAACTCCTTGCAGTCTTACTTTAATGGACAGTTTCTTTTTAAGGGGTTTGTGTGTGCCTATTCTTAATATATTTCTGCGTGTTGCACAGAAACCCACCCTGTTTTGGCTGGGGACCCTGGTACCTTTCAGATTCAATTCTTCCTTCGGTTGTACCTTCTGTCGACCCAGGCAAACCGCAGCGATGTGGCCTTTCTTTCCGCACACTCGGCAGATGGCGGAACGGAACCGACATTCCACTCGCTTGTGGCGACCTCCGCATCCGAAGCATCGAAGCTCAGCTGGGCCTTTGTCCGGACGATCTTTTGGCCTCCTTCCGGCTGCTTGATAAAGCTTGTCCACTTCATCTTCAGGATCCTCTTCCGAATCCTCCCGCACGTCCTCCTTGTGGATGGTTGCAGTCTCTGGAGCGCTTCGAGTGGGCCGCAGATTCTTTACCGCTCCGCCTGCAGCTTCCTCTGCCATAACCTCTCGCAGAGCATCTTGGAAAAAGACATCTTTCTTAGCAAACAGCTTCTGCTGTAAGTCTCTGTTCCTCAGTCCGCACACAAAACGATCGCGCAGCCTTTCTTCTAGATCTGTTGTGGCTCCGTCGGGGGACAGAACAAGATCCTTGAACTCACATGGTTTAGCCGCTCTTCTCAAGGTTGCAATAAATTCTTTTGCTGATTCCCCAGCTCGCTGATCTCTCAGTTCAAATGTATGCCTCCAAGCAATAACAGATTGCTTGGGCTGGAAGTGTTCTTTCAAAAATTTCTTTAGATCAGAGTATGAAACAGTTTCTAGCGAGGCCAGGGCGACTAGATTCTCGGCGATCTCAAAGGCGTCTTGCCCACAAACGCACAACATTGTGGCAGCCTTTAGTCCATCTTCCCTTATCTGATTCACGCGGAAGTAAGTCTCCACCCTTGCAACGTAAGATTCCCATTTCTCCGGGTGAGAGACATCAAATTCAGATAAGCGACCGATTTTTGCCATGATAAAAGGACAGGGTTTTCTTCAGCCACACTCACCCTCCAGCGATGCTGTACTGTCAGGATAGACGCTGACTTCAATGCCGTCGTCCCTCTTCCGGACTTCTTTTTGGGTGAGTCTTTAAGCTTCCCCAGCTATCTAGACTAAATCCCACCTTCGTCGCCAGTGTTAAGTCCGGAGAATAATGGCGAAAGAGGCAATGCATGTTGCTAACAGATCTTTATTCTCTCTCTCTTACAGCTAACAACCAACAAGAGCAGAGGCACGCAGGCCTCTATTTATACCCCCGGATCCCCGGGCAATCCCAACCAATAGCAGGCAGTCTTTTCCTGCCTTGCGCATGTGCGCAAGGCCGGCGCCGCTCAGTGTGGTCCCGGGCAGCTTTTGCAATGGCCGGGACTCTTGCATTGTCCCGAGCCTGTTTCTGCAGGCTCAGGACACAACACCCATGATAATTGATTTTGATTTTGATTTTATTAAATTTATACCCCGCCCTTCTCCCGGAGGACTCAGGGCGGCTTACAGCCAGTTTAAAACAATGGTACAATACAATACAAAATTTAAAAAGATTAAAAATAACTATTTAAATTTGGCCGCTTCTACTAAAAATTTAATTTAAAACCCCTTTAAAATACCCCTAGGCCAGTCCTGCCT
>NW_015386406.1:653484-672863 GCF_001527695.2 Protobothrops mucrosquamatus | reverse complement strand
GGAAACCCGGCGGGCAGATGTCAACAAGGGGTACTCCCCCTTCCGTGCCCAGCCAGGTCTCGGTGATACCTGCCAGGTCCGCACCCCCCTCTTGTATAAGATCTTGAATGAGGGGGGCTTTGTTCACCACTGACCTGGCATTGCATAGCATCAGCCGGTGATCCCGGGCCTGGGGATCTAAGTTCCCTGGAGACCGAGTGATCTAAATTCAGATGCTTGGCAACTGATTCATATTTATGACTGTTGCTGTGTCCCAAGGTCATGTAATCACTTTTGCAACCTTTTGACAGCAAAATCAATGGGGAAGCCAGATTCACTTAACAACCTTGTTACTAACATCAACTGCAGTGATTCCGTTAACAGCTCTGGCAAGAAAGGTTGTTAAATGGGGCAAAACTAACATGACTATTCTTGTTTCATCCAAACTGGGTCCTCTTCATTCTCCCTTCCAAGGACATTAGCTAGATTCCATTGTGAACTAACAGACTAAACAACTGCATAGGAAGCTGCTTCCTAGCAAGCAAAGGAAAAAAGCAATCTAGGGACAATTTTTAAAGATCCAAGGCACTCATTTCCCAATGATATGCAGAGGATTATAGTTCATTATGTACTCTGTCAATATAACATGTTTGTGGTGAAGCAGTGAAACAGATAACATTCAGACTTTAGCCAAATTCAAACCATACTGGAATGTTAAAGAGAGTTTTTTCTGAATATTTAAAAAAAAATAAAGCTGCCTTGCTGGATAAAGAATATGAAAATTGAAAACAGGCAGAATTATCATTAGACTTAATAGTTGCCTGCACTATTCCTTTTTTTCCTGACAGTGAGAGTGTAATTCCTTTAAACAAGGCATAGATGTGTGCATGTAAATAAACGTCTGGCAATAAGCCATCGCTGCCAGAAACATAACTATCCTCTTCCTCCTTTTCCATTCTTAGTTGATGGAAAGACTAGACATCCTTTCTCCAGTCCTCCTTCTTCCAGCTCTATTTGCATACATACATAGATACAAATATATCTAGCATTATAATCAGGATTTTATATGTTTAAAGCGTATGTGCTTTAAGTGTGAACTTCAGGGGGAAAAATGGCAAACTGAAGACAATTCCACTAAAAGTGAAACTGGCAATATCATATCCTTTCTCTCTTGCTCTTACAATTGTTCACACCATCAGCCGTATCATCTATATGCACACATTCAAAGCACATTCGTTTATTTTTAGTGAATATTTTACATCCCTTACCATAAGGTATCAACATCATTTTCAGCCTGTTTTTAACAGAACAAAGGCTTTTTAAAAATATCAGGGGCAATGTAATGCTGGCCCAGAGAGTGCATTCATTGCTAATGTATTTGTAGTGCAGACTGGCTGTCTGATCTGATATTTCCAAGTATTTTTTTTCCAAGGTAGTTATAGAGAGAGGAGCCGCTAATCTGGATCAGCGCCATGGCCAGTTTAATTCTTTTTCCTTATACAAGATAGTGCATGCCAAATATTTTAGACTGCATCTCCTACTGTGCCTCAATAGTGGCCTTGTTGGCAAAGACTGATAGAAGCTGAAGTCTAAACACTGGGTGGCCGTGAGATTGTCTTTTCCAGCCTTACTTCATTTTCCATCTTTCAATTAAATTGCTATTATAGATGGGTGAAAGGGGAAGGATCGGTACTTGCTTTATGACGTCCATATTTGACAGAACTTTGGACAAGATTTAGGAAAGCAGTATCAGGGAAGACAGTTAACCCTTCTCTTCTGGCATTATGGGACTGATGTAATTAAACATATGCAAACATGAAGATTGGTTTTAAGCAAAGAAAGATGGAGCTCTAACTCAGTTCTCCATCTTGTTGTTATCTGATATCAGTCACTGCGTCAATATGTTTTTAGCCTAGGAAAGAGTCTATAACTACAAAGATAAGAATTACAGAGGTAATAGATTTCTCTGTGATCCTCTATGGAAGGATCACATATAGAAGCATGTTAGAAAGAATACTGAAAATTGAACTTCATTGTTGGAGAAGATTCCCAAGTGTACCATGAGTAACAAATGGATCCTAGAACTAATCAAACCACAGTACAGATAGTCCTCCACTTATGACCACAATTGAGCCCAAAATTTCCATTGCTATGTGAGACATTTGTTCAGTGAGTTTTATTCCATTTTACAATTTTTCTTGCCACAATTGTTAAATGAATCACTACAATTGTTAGTTTAGTAACACGGTTTAAGTGAATCTGGCTTCCCCATTGACTTTGCTTGTCAGAAGGTTACAAAAGGTAATCATATGACTGAAGGATACTGAACCATCCGAAATATGAGCCAGTTGCCAGGGATCTGAATTTTGATTATGTGACTATGGGGATGCTGCAATGGTCATAAGTGTGAAAAATGATCATAAATCACTTTTTTTAGTGCTATCTTGGAAGGATCACTAAATGAAGTGTTGTACGTTGAGGACTACCTGTACTCATTTAAGGCACAGAAGATCAGGATGAGATATCATACTTCTGACATTATTATGCTTAGCACAGGTGAAGAGCCAGCTCCCTTCAGAAGTCCATAATTCTGAGACAGGTAAAAAGAAAGAGAAGAAGACGACAAGAAGATGGATGAACTTGATTACAATGACGATCAGTCCAGTTTTGGGGTATCTGAAGGGCTAAGCTGGAGACAGGATATCCTAGGGAAGGTCTACCTATGTGGTTCTTAATGTTAATTTCTATATGAATCTTTGGCTCATTTGTAACAAACTTATCATTTTTAAAATTTTGCTTTAATTCCACTAATTGGGGAAATAAATTGCCATCTTTGTAGGTCCTGAATATGGAGGCAATCTACTAACCCTGGATGTAAATGTCAGTACATTTTACCATCCATAAAGGCAGGCAGAGGTTCTTCATAACAAGTACAGTAAAACAGAAGATAGGCATACAATAGATAAGTGTATGACTGCGTAAGCATCAGTTATCTATTTGCTTGGAGCGAAGTGTCAATGATAAGAGGTAACCCTTGATTCATTAATATTTTTGTAAATATGTTTCACAGATAAATAGTTCTGGTCAAAGACAAGGTTGCCACTTGTCTCAAATTGATATCCGAAGTGGTAGTAAGAAGGAATGTGCAGGGAAACAAAGACTCCACTAAATATTCTTTACAATATTATGACTGATTGCAAGACTTCTGATTTCCAAGAAAAAAAATAGCCTGAAGAAAATGTACAATTGTGACTAGGAAGCCCATGAAATTAGGAATGAATCTGGCACTGGGATTAATCATTTTAAGGGAAAAAGTGAACTGGGAGCTATTCTGAAGACCTGAAAATGATGAATAACCCCATGTGCAGGAAGGACTGTTACTTTTGGCAAAGAGATGAAACAAATTGTATAAGAATCTTTTAAATTAAATATTTTGATGACAGAGCACAGAATAGAAATAGAACTGGATCTATGAAAAGGTTTAATGTGATTATCTGACTATGCTGACATAGCATAGGGAATTGGTCCATATTTTGTAGAAAAAGCCAGAGAAAAGAGAAGAAAAATATGAATGCCAATTAGCAAAACTATTAAATATTCCAACAGACAAATTTGCAGAAGCAACACAGTTTGTAGTGTAGAGATTGGCTTAAATATATGATCATTCTTCATTTATCCTGTTTCTATGACCATGGATACAACCTATATTTATTAATCCATCCTCCCAAACTGAGTGCAATCCAGATGCATTAGGACTACAATTTCCAGTCTAAACAAAGGAATTCTAAGGCTGTAATTCTAATGCTCCAGTGTTCCCCTGCTTATCTCTTCCTCCCATCCTACCCCTCAGGGTCCCCATTCCCTTCTTTAAAATGTAGTCTTCTTTTTTTTTTTTTTTGAAGAGAACACCTCCTTTGTTCAGTAGATACGGCACTATACAGTAAGCTGTACAAACCACTTGCATTGTTCACATACAAACTGGCCTCCCTAATGCCACAAATCAATGTGAAGGTAGGTGGCCATTCCATGCAGATGCAGATGGAGCAAATATAAGAAGAATGCATGACTGCTAGTATTGCCCCCCCCACCTATTTTTTTTGGATAAGCTATGTCAAGACGGATGCTGAAAAGGAGCCCATACTTGACTAGCACAATTCAAAGCAGCAATCTTCAAAGTGATTCTGCTTTCCACAGGGATATGTCAATATTGCTGGATTCCTCTGTATACGAGTAAGGAGTAGGCATAATGCTGATCCTAGCTGTGTCTGTAGTTTTAAACCACCCTGACCCAACTTGGAGCACTTTAGACCACGGCCACACAAAGGTGTACGAGATGTGCTTTGCACAAAGGCACCATGACACTGGGGGGGGGGGGAGAGGGAATTATGGGAGCAATAGTATCCCAGTGCCATATTGCAGGCAATTAGGTTGAAGGATGAAGTCCTTTCAATTACTATTCTGTGCATGTGCAAGTGTGCTGTAGAAGAAAACGGAGATTGAAGCACTGGGAAACCATAGCTGCCACATGACGTGACTTGATGCTTTGGTGGTAAAAAATGTTTTGCACAAATGTAGTCTTCTTAAAAAAATGGAGCTTTCTAAACATTATTCAGAGTAGCACCTGCTTGCATAGTGGCACAAGGCTCCCTCTTTAAGGAAAACTGAGCCTTTCAGCAGCTGTCAGAAGCTGCAGAAAACAGAAAGGCAATTTGGCTGCTGCTGGTCATGAGGTTGACTGAGGAGCAGGCTGAGTCCTACAAAGCTGCAAAGGCTTTATGTGCATCAGTAGCATCTGAGCCAACCTGAGGTTCTCTTGGGTGGTTAAGTGGCTGGATTGGGAACAAGTCCAATGTTTACAGGGACTCAATGGGGGTGAAAGTAGGCAAATTTGATCTGCCTATATCTGTGGAAGCTTTGATCCCAAAGCAGTCAGTAAAGGGTAATGATTACAGTGTCCAGTTTGTCATCTTCACTACAGGTTAAAGGAAAAATGTAAGCAACATTTGGAGAGAAACAGCTTTTTAAATCATATAATACAGTCTAGAGAAGAGAGTATAGGTTGTACTCGATTTACAACAGTTCATTTAAATGACAACACTAAAAAAAATGACTTAGGACTGTTTTTCACACTTACAACCATTGCAGGACCACCATGGTCACATGATCAAAATTCAGATGCTTGGCAACTGACTCATATTTATGATGATTGCAGTGTCCCAGGATCATGTGATCACTTTTTACGATCTTCAGTCTGAGAATATTTGTTTGATAGCTGGTCCTCTACTTATGACCAGTGGTGCTTCCACTCCTTCCATTAGCCTATCTCTCTCCCTCCCCCATCTATGTCCTGCACCCTGTCTTGCTCCAGAACCATGCAACTATGGGGAACCTAAGCCACCCCAGTCCGCCCCACCTAGTACCAGTAAGCATTCATTTTCCCAATTGCCTTCTTTGCTGGTTTTCTGCACTGAACTTTCACTTTTTCTGCCCAGCCATTGCATCCAAAGCACAGGTGCCTTGCTGCTTTTTCTGCCTCCTTTTTAGTGCCTTGGCTGACTGCGACTCTTTCAAGAAAGTGTACTTTTTCCTAATAACTTGTAAAATATCTGTCCTAAGAAATAATATTTAACCACTTTAAGGAACTGCATACAAATATTACATTTTGGAAATTGCATAGTTCAACTATATACAAATATTAAGTGACATATATGGTTTATTTACTATCCTTGCGTTCATTCTCAAGGTTGAGCCAAAAGGAAAATAACTTAATTGTAAGCTGACCAAAGGAAGTTTGTGACTGTTTTTTCACCATCATGGCTTTTACTCATATGGAAGATTGTCTTGTAATAATGCATTTCTTTGTTTCTTGGAATTCCTGGTAATTCAAAGTTTGCAGTCCAAATATGGCAGCCTATGACACAAGGCCATAATTTTTTTATTCAAGAGTATCTACTGAATCTTTCAAGATTACAAGAGTACTAAAAGCTAAAAACCCATATTAAATTGAAAACAAAGGAATATTAAACTGCATTCAGATAAATTTTATATAGTTTCTGCCAAACTGTAGGTTAATTGCAAATAACTTTATAAATACATTACCCTTTACTATTGTAACATCCCAAAAATTCTAAATCTATTTTAATCATACCTATTCCAACCAGTTAACTATCTTGCTGTGTGATCCTTCAACAGAGGGACTTAAGAAATTCACTTGCATACTTTGGGCCTATACTGGCATTGCCAGATTCCTGACCTTCATTGCTTGGAAAAAAACAAATCAGACCAACACATTCTCAGTGCAGCTGCAAAATAAATAAATAAAATAAAAAAATTTTAAAAATGGGACAGCTGGGTCCTGATTTAGATGAATAAAATATTATAAAAGAAATAGCATAGTGCTAAGGCATCTTTATTTGTTTGATTGTATCATATTGAAGCATTATTAGAAAGCAAATAAAAACGTTAATAAAACTCCCACAAGACTTATTTTTAGATCTTAGGATCTCCAAGATTGCTGTCAATCAGAATCTTTGATTTTGAATGCAACAGTTATATGAGATGTCACAACAGCTGCAAGGCACTCACATAAAAAGTAGCTAGATTATTTCATTGACATGTATGCTAAATACATCTCAGTGGGGAAAAAAAAGAATCCAACTGCTTAGTATGCGTATTTGCTTCGTTTTAACACAGTGACTCATACATAGTAGCACAGCATTCAGCTATTCAGACTACCAAAAAGCTATGACTTCATCATGGTCTAGTGAAAGACTTCTTTTGAAGGAAAAATGCTTTACGGTTAAGAGTATTTTGTTGTTGCTGTTGTTTAAATATATTATATCCTTTCTTATATTTCACATTCTCATAATACTGTAAGTATCAAAGACAATTTGCCAATGATTATTTATACCACAGTCTATGCATTCACTCCTTGGGGCAGTGTTTCTCAATCTGAACAACTTCAAGATGTGTAGACTTCAATTTCCATAATTCCTTGGCCAGTATGGTTGCTGTGGAATTATGGGACTTGAAGTCCATATATCTTAAAGTTGCTGGAGTTGAGCAACACTCCTTTAGGGCAATAACTATAAAATAAGGATTGGGAAGTTGTTGCTTCTCAGATGTGGATGAATGAACTCAGCAATACAGTCACCATGACTATTATGGTGTCCCACTTGTAAAATGGGAAAAAAACTTTCAACAATGCCACAGCAATATATTGTGAGGAAAGTACTAGAAAGATTGTGAATTAGACAGAAAAAAACCATACTGTATTTTTCTTTCTTTATATATTGGAAGCTAATCATGTTTCCATATATAACATTTGTTGGACCAACACAATCATTCTGTCTTCAGCTTAATAAAAATTAAGTTCCTTCTCATTACTGATTTAGATCTGCACCATTACACATATAATATGCATTGCTCTGATTAGCAATTAAACATTCAATCTAGTATAATCAAATACAGTTATTATTAGTGGAGAATAAAATGACTCATCTATTCCTTTTCATCTGCAAAAAAATAAATTTTGTTGAAATCATCAAAGATGATCATCAATATGTGGTGTGTGTGTGTGTGTGTATGTATGTATATGCATCTATATCTCTCTATCATCTCTCTCTCTCTCTTTCTTTGTGTGTGTGTCTGTCTATATTTATCTTTATCTAACTCAAAACATTTAAAAAATAATATTTCAGTCTGCAGCCTAAACTCCTCTATTTGTAGTAATACAATCATAGCATTGAAGGGGATCTTAAATGTTCTGCTTCAACCTCCTACAAAAGGGCAGAAATCATCAGCACATCCCAGGCAAATGGCTATTCAATCTTTGTTTGAAAACCTCCAAAGGTAGAACACCCATGACTCCAAGAGACAGAGTCTTCCACTGCTTAAAAGCTCTGTCTTGTCCTATTCTAGGTGGCTATGGAGAATAAATCAACATCTTCTTTCTATGACAGCTCATCATTGGAAAACTGCTATCATTTCTCCCTTTAGCTTTCTTTTATTTAGGCTAAGCATGTCCAATTCTTTTAACTATTCATAAGATTTAGCCTCATCTTTGTTACTCTTCTCGGCCCATATCAGTAGTTCAAAAACACTGCATCACACTGCATCCAGTTGTCATCTCCAAAATATTTACTCTGTAATATTTTTTCCATAATATTTATTTTAAATCAGAGAACAATTGCTAGCTCTAAGAGTAACTAGGAATCGGGAAGTATATAAATTGTATTATATCTGTGTTATAATTGTTATTATACATTATTGTGAACCATAGGTGATAAAGATGGAAGACATCCACAACTCAGGTACTAAATGTTAGAGCAGCCTACTTTATCTAATAGTGAGCTGGAATGTAACACAGTATTGGATTGTGTTGAAATTCAAGTGTAGTCATCATGGACAAAGATTGTGATAGCAAAGTTAATTAATATGAAAGTACAATACATTTTGAAATAATAATATAGAAACAGAGGAGCTATTTTTGGTAGTGCTGTCAATAGCATTTGTTCACGGTAGTTCCCAGTAGAAGTTGTTGTCCTAATCTTCTTGAGAATATACATTAAAAAAATCTTCTAATCAATACACCATTTTAGCAACCAAAAGTTTCCCACTAAACAACTACGTTATCAGTTGTGTCCTGTTGTTTAAAATAAACAAAATGTCTTCCATGTGTTACAATCAATTGTGAGAAAGAAGTGCATATTTCTAAGAAAAAGAGGGTCCTTTTCAGTATACCATTTTAAATCCTTCATTCATTTTGTTCCAGTGAGAAATAAGCAGAAGCTCTTTAAAAACTTTGTGAAATACATAAAGGAACTTGTATGAAGCAATGTTTCATAAGTGTATGGGAATGTTTCCATTAAAAGAGGAACCTGAAATCTGAGAAACCAAAACTAAATTCTGTTTTGGGAGAATACTTTAAAATGGGTGATAACTTGTACAAAAAAAAGAGAACAACTTGCCAAATAACACTCATTTTTTACAAATATGATTGGTTTGTGCACAGCTTATTATTTTATGTCAATCCAACCAATTGCAGTTTATTCTAAATTAAGCATAAACATGTTTTCCCATTCAAGTGGACAGTTTTGAATAGAATTGAAGTATGCTGCACTAAAATATTTTCAGCTAGAGCCGGGCATAACTTTTGCTTGGAGGGCTCTCTTGTAGATGGTACAATCTGAAGTCTTAAGGGACATACTTCAAATTATGTGATGTGGTTTTCATTGTGTGGGCTTGATGGCTGCCTCCCCCATTTTAATTGATTATTTTGTTTCATCTTGAAATAAGATATTGCATGAGAACTTGTAATAGGGTATTGCATATGATGCAATTCTGATGAAGGGACATGATTGCTACAGCCCTTCAATAATATTCCATGGATCTGGAAAACCAATTACATATCTGGCTTCAGATCTCAGCCCTTAAATTGCCAAGTTGTATAGTATGTATCATTCTTGTAAACACAAGATTCAAGATCGGTCTGTGAACCTTACATGGAAATGTATATACAATCCATACTATCTATTTATAGCACTAAACCAGTCATCAGTTTATTGATGTATCACTGACTAAGACAGGATATAGTGATATATCAATAATGAAGGTAGGGGTTCATATCAATGATGGCTAGATAGATAGCCTTATAACAAAAAGTCTAATAATTTTCACTAAGCTAATTATTAAAGTATCCACATTCCTTCAGGATTAATCAGTGGACAGAGACACAAGTTGAAAGGCAAAGTGTAAAGTTGAATATGATAGCGCTGGAAAAAGACCCCAAATGGTGGGGTTTTTTTCTCCTTTCTCTTTTTCCTACCCAATGGGTTGACAAGATAGCCACTTTTTCCCCAGAGATTGAAATTAATCACTTGCAAAGCATAAGTAAAAAAAACAAGTAGATTAAATTTTCCCATTCTGTACATATTTACTTGTGAGTAAATGCTGCTACTTCAAAGTGTATGTATGTGTCTGTGTGCACATGCACACATGCACACATGCATGTATCTGTATACACACACACAGAAAGACTAAAAGTCAGAAGGGATTGGATTGAAAATAATTTTTTTTTACGTGTTCTGTGCTACTCTATAGGGAAGCCAACCTCCAACACATCTTCAAGGAACTTAAAAAGTAAGAGGATAAGTAAAATTCTTTCTTTCATTACCTGCTGCACTAATCTTTTGACATCAAGGTAGCCATTTTGTGCATTTTGTAGGCAAAACATTAGGGATCTAGGGACAGCGATGAAAAGAACTGCAGTTAGCACCTCTATGCCAATCAATACTCTACCCAATAAGAGGAAAATGTGCCATGCAACATGTTAACAATCATATTATGTGTTCATCATGAATGTTACAGTCATTACAGGAATGGCACATAGCACTCTGGTTTTTCCCTTTTTCTACAATACTAGGCTGCATTTGGATTACAAAACACAAGATCATTGGGTGAGCATTCTCAGAAGAACAAAAGGGAGGGATTTGCTTATTGACATCCTATTCCTATTCTATTTCCATTTTTCATTTCAGCTTTTAGGGTGCAGGACTCTTAACCTCATCAGCATTGTAGGAAACCTACCATTGTAATTAACTATGGAGATTCTCAGTCATCCAGGTCATAGTTCTTCCTCAAAGAAAAATAAACAATCCAGTTGCCTTTTGAAAAAGCACCTTTGAGACTATCATTGTAACATTTAATGTTAACAGATAAGAGGATCTCACATTGTTCTTGTTCTGGTTCAGTCACTAAGTTGTGTCTGACTCTTTGTGAGTCCTTGGAGTCCATGGACCATGCATGCCTCCCCCCCGTCCTCCACTGTCTCCTAGAGTCTGCCCAAATTCATGTTCATTGCCTTGATAATACTGTCGATGCATCTCATCCTCTGCCATCCCCATCTCCTTTTGCCTTCAATCTTTCCCAATATTAAGGTCTTTTCTTTTCTTCTATCAACTCATGTCTCATTTGGTGGCCAAAGTGTTTGAGTTTCAGCTTCAGTATCTGTCCTTCCAAAGGACAGTCAGGATTGATTTCCTTTAGGATTGATTTGATCTCCTTGCAGTCCAAGGGAATCTTAAAATCCTTCTTCAGGACTACAATTCGAAAACACCCTTTGGCACTCAGCCTTCCTTATGGTCCAACTCTCACAACCATCCATTACTACTGGGAAAACCATAGCTTTGACTATACAGACCTTTGTTGATGTCTCTGCTTTTTAATATGCTATCTAGGTTTATCATAGCTTTCCTCCTAAGGCGCAAGCGTCTTTTAATTTCATGGCTGTAGTCACTATCTATGGTGATTTTGGAGCCCCCCAGAATAAAATCTGTCACTGCTTCCATTTGTTCACTTTCTGTTTGCTAGAAATTGATAGGACCAGATGCCATGATCTTAGGGTTTTTAATGTTGAATTTCAAGCCAACTTTTGCACTCTCCTCTTTCACACTAATTAAGAGACTCTTTTGTTCCTTTTCACTTTCTGCCATTAAAGTGGTATCATCTGCATATCTGAGGTTGTTGATATTTTTCCTGGCAATCTTAATTCTTGGTTGTGATTCATCCAGCCTGGCATATGTAGCCTGCATATAAGTTAAATAAGCAGGTGACAACATACAACTTGTTATACTCTTTCCCCTATTTTGGGGCAGTGGTGCAATGATTAGAATGCAGTATTGCAGGCTAACTCTGTCCACTGCTAGAAGTTTCATCCTGATAGGCTCAAGGATGTCTCAGCCTTCCCTCCTTCCAAGGCTAGGAAAATGAGGACACAGATTGTTGAGGGAAATATGCTGATTCTGTAAACCATTTAAAGAGTGATATAAAGCACTATGAAGTGGTATATAAGTCTAAGTGCTATTGCTCTTTTGAAACAATCAGTTATTCTATGTCTGGTTCTAACTGTTGCTTCTTGATTCACATACAGGTTTCTCAGTAGACAGGTAAGGTGGTCTGGTATTTCCATCTCTTTAAGAATTTGCCTCAGTTTGTTATAATCAACTACTCAACCAAAGGCTTTCACATAGTCAATGAAGCAGAAGTAGTTGTTTTTCTTGAACTGCATTTTCTCAATAATTCAGTGAATGTTGGCTTGATCTCAAGTTTCTCTGCTTCTTTGAAACCCAGCTTGTACTTCTGGTAGTTCTCGGTTCGCATATTGCTGAAGCCTAGCTTGTAGGATTTTTGAACATGAGCTTGCTAGTTTATGAAATGAGTTTTCAATTATATGATAGTTTGAACATTATTTGGCATTGGCCTTCTTTGGGATTGGCCATTCCTGTGGCCGTTGTTGAGTTTTCCAAATTTGCTGGCGTATTAAGTGCAGCACTTTAACAGCATCATCTTTTAGGATTTTAGATAGATCAACTGGAATACCATAATCTCCGTTAGCTTTGTTGTTGGCAAAAGACCACTTGACTTTGCACTCCAAGATGTCTGGCTTGAGGTCAGCAATCATATCATCATGGTTGTCAGGGACATTAAGATCTTTCTTGTATAGTTCTTCTGTGTATTCTTGCCACTCATGTTAATCTCTTCTGCTTCTGTTAGGCCCCTACCATTTTTGTCCTTTATTATGTCCATTTTGCATAAACTGTTGCCTTGATATCTCTAATTATCTTCAAGAAATCTCTTGTCTTTCCCATTCTATTGTTTTTATTTGTTTCTTTTCATTGTTCATTTAAGACAGTGGTTCTCAACCTTTTTAATGCCGTGACCCCAACCGGTCGTAAGTCGAGGACTAAACCAGTCGTAAATCGAGGACTAAACCGGTCGTAAGTCGAGGACTAAACCGGTCGTAAGTCGAGGACTACCCAACCGGTCGTAAGTCGAGGACTTTCCCTGCCCGGGAGCACCACGCATGCGTGGTTCCGTCCCCTGCGCCGGCCGAGGCGTAGCTGGCAAGCAGCAGAGATGGAGCAGGCCGACCACCAGCTGGCCCAGCCCAAGGGAGGCAAGGCACCCGCCGGAAAATGGGAAAAAAATGGCGGACAAAAAAAATGGCGGACAAAAAAATGGTGGACAGCCTTGCTTGGCGACCCCCCATGAAATGGTCGATCAACCCCAAATGGGGTCCCGACCCACAGGTTGAGAACCACTGATTTAAGAAGACCTTCTTATCTCTTCTTGCTATTCCTGCAATTCTGCATTCAGTTAGATGTGTCTTTTCCATTCTCCTTTGCCTATTGTTTTTCTTCTTTCTTCAGATATTTGTAATGCTCATCAAGCAGCCACTTTGCTTTCTTGCAGTTCTTTTTCTTGGGTTGTGTAATGGGGAGAGAGTGCAGCACAGAGCACAGCACCAAGCACAGCGCCAAGCGCGTGATTGGTCCAGTCAGTGTGATCAGCTGGGCACTGCGGACATCCCAGGGCTCCCAATCACTGCACAACACTCCATGAATGTCCCAGGCCCTCAGGACCTGGAGAATGTCAGAGAGCACCCAGTTGCTTGGCGTGGAGTGGCAGTCAGCTGGACGGCAGGCCCAATTGCTGAGGTAGCATTTGGGCAATGGATTGGCTCGGTTGCAAGTATCCCGGAGTTCGATTGGCAATCCGGGATCAACTGCAGCTGGCTGGGGACATCCTGGTGACTTTAAGTGACCAGTCTTCTCAGATGGTTGCACAGGCAATGCTCATCTAGCGAGTGACAACTGGACAATCACCTATGATGAAATGGACATCTTTTTTGGTGTTAGTTCTATACGGTGTTGTAGGTCTTCATCAAACTGGTCAACTTCAGCCTCTTCAGCATCAGTGGTTGGACTTGGATTACTACGATGTTGGATCTAAAAGCAAGTAATAGATTATAACTTGCCATCCAGCCCCTGTTAAGCTACACAGCTTCTGTGTTATGGAAAATACAAAAGAAGCAATGGACCAAATATCACAATAAATTATCCTAGTCCCTCACATCCTTAGATGTTTGAAAGTAACAATAACAAAAATTAATGCTCTGTACTTATCATACTGCCATTTAGAACTCAAATTGCAAATAGTATAAGTCTGATAAACTGCCGTATTTAAATATATGTGTGTTTCACTTGGCTATAACCAAGTATTTTGAATCTCTTAGTACATAAAAAATTGTTGACTTTTGAAGTATAGTGTCCTATTGAAAATAAATATTGCATAATGCTAAAAAAAGAAATCTACCATTGATCAGTAGCAATATGTATGCTTTTTATCAATAACATAAATAATTATTTTTTTGGCACCAAGAAGTAAGTTAAAATAAAGACACACATTTGAAAATTACAACATTCAATAAATTATCCTTCTGAAACATTTTCTAGTAAATAATAATAATACTAATACTAATAATACAAATACTAATAATACAAATACAAATACTAATACTAATAGAGTTGAAGGGACCTTGAACATCTTCTAGTCCAACTCCCTGCTCAGACAGGAAACCCTATACCATTTCAGACAAATGGCTGTCCAGTCTTTTCTTAGAAACTTCCAGTGTAGGAGCATTCACCACTTCTGGAGGCAGGTTGTTCCACTGATTAATCGTTCTAATGGTCAGGAAATTTCTCCTTAGTTCTAGGTTCTTCGCACTTTAATTAGTTTCCATCTGTTGCTTCTTGTCCTACCTTCAGGTGCTTTGGAGAATAGAAAGTGACCATTTCAAGGAGAGAGCAAGATACATTCAGTGATAATGGAGGATGTGTAGTATGAACAAAAGCAAAGTGTTCCCAGCATTAAGAAGAGTAGGTGTCCTATACTGCATAGATGTACAAAAGAAGAAAGTTGAGCAAATTATGATTGCTCTGAATAGCTTGCTTCTTTTTCAACTGATCATTGGGTCAGGAAGCCTTTTTTTTTTTTTGCATAAAAGGAAGCTTGTGGCTAATTTTGCTTTCAATCAGAAGCTATTTAAAAAATCTAAAGCAAGTAACGTATTAATACTTCCTCCTTTCACCAGTAATGTTACCCAGGTGTAGCAGCAGAGTATCTGATTATCTTCTCATCTAGTAAAGTAGGATTACTGGATAGATGCTCCAACTCATAAAAATAAATTGAGAAATGCATAATATTCCTATACTAGATAGTACAAATTAGTACTTATAAAACCAGAGCTCTTAAAGCATACCCAACTCTAGTTATGGGCTATCAAGAAAACACTTGCAGAGAGATGTTTCTCTGTTCAGTATTTAATGTCTCTCTTCGGTCAACTACAGGGTAGGTGTGCACATATATACTTATTTAATAGATTTTTGTGGCCACTCAATTTAAATATATGGCTTTGGGTAGCTCACAAATTAAGTTAAAAATACATATACGTATATAAAAGAATCCATAACAGCCAAAGATGTCATAAAAATAGTCATAAATACACCTGGGAGATGGACTTCATTAGGACCGTAAGTCTCCAAGGTTCTATGGAAGGCCAGTAGGGTTGGGGCCAATCAAATGATGTTTGGGTTAAGCAGATAATGTTGCAGTGGGTGGGAACCATAGCAGAAAAGGGTCTCCTTCTGGTCCCAACCCTCTTATATTCCTTAGCTGAATACTACCAACATGACTCTCCTGACAGTCTGATAGATATATAATAACCAGAAAAAGAAGGTTCCATGAGTCACATGTGCTGAAACTGGCACCATTAACTGCCTCCTTTGCCATATTCTATGCCAGCTGAAGCTTTTAGTGCTAGGACCTTTCCTTATTAATTTGGTCCTCCACTACATAAAAAGTATGGGCACAGAAAGAAATTTAACAGGATACTGACAAAAAATAGGATTCTCCTTGCACGTTTTGCAAGAAATATTTTATAAAAATGGTAATAGAAGTAAAATGACAGAAGCTGGTTGGAAGAAAAAAGAACAATATGGCATTAAAGTTATCAGCATAAAAGAATTTGTAATAGGATTAGGAATTAACTTAAAGAATCTTGGATAATTAAAATGCTTTGACATTTCCCCTATATGATTTTTACTGAAAGAAAGAGTTAGCTTTCTATCACTTTTGTTCTTAGCTACAAAGATAAGCAACAAAATGAATATCCTGTGGTTGATGTCTTTTGGATGAAGTTTTCTATGAAGATGGTCATATTATCTCAGAACATTTTGTTTGTTCAACATTACATCTGCGCTTAAAATTTTGAAGGACAAAATAGCTAACCCTCTTTATGTAAAACAATAATCATTTTTCAAGGCTTAACCATGTAGACAAAATTTCTAGTGCTGTGACCTACCAATGCGTCTCTACGTTAATCTAATACAGATTAAAAAATAAAGTTTCACTTGCAAGTTTTTTTCTTTTATTAATGTAATTAATGTTATTAAAAAGAGATTGAGCCTGCTTTGTACAAATGATAACAACTGTCTTCAATTATTTGTCCTGCTTCCACTATAAAGTTCTGACAATATTTTTCAGTCTGGATTCTTAATAACTGTTCCATCATTTGCTATTGTTTTTGAAACAACTGTTTAAAATGATACAGGCAAAATATATGGACAAACCAATATTAATTTTGTATGGTAAACCCTTGTGAAGCTGCTTGTCACTTTTAAATTACTGTTCATCCCTTGTTATTTAAATAGATTTAATTATTTAAATCGTAACATCTTTATTTTTAACCTGGAAACCAAGTGTCTGTGTATTGTGTGCATGTACACATGTATTCAATAAATTAGAAAGTAAAAATCAAAATATCAGTTTAATACTAGAAAAGAAGCATCACACAAATAACAAACCAGTAATGCCAGGAATAAAGTCAGCTGAAAATTTTATTAACAAGCTGTCCAGCTTAGTAATAAGAATCAAGGCCAGATGAAGTCAACATTTGCTGCAATCGCACTATGACCTCTACCTGCAGAAAGTTGGAAAGGGGATTAAACTAAGCTCAAGGTATGAATACAGAAGAACAAAGAATGTTCCATAGATCTTCCTGTTCTGTACAGGATTTAAGTGTTCTTGTGTTCCTTTTGTGCACACCAGAATGTGCCTATGAGTGCATCAATCAAGTACAGTATATCCACTTATTTTGGCTGTCTCATACCTTTTTTTTCATCAAATGGGTGATTGATGGTTGATGGTTACATTTGAAAATTTAGTTATCAACCCATATTAATAAGGATGTTGTACCAATTAATTACATTTTCTTATTTTGGCAATCTCTTTTTGATAGGGAAAATTTTTGGACATTGCATTTACCCTTTAGTACTGGTGGAAGGAAAATAACAACAAAACTCTTTAAATTTATAGGAATATATTGGAATAGATCTATGTTTCTTTCCAACATTCATATTGCATACATTTATGATTCATCGCACAGTCAGTCAGACTCAATTTAGCATCTTTCCAAGGACCTGGAATAGGCAGGATATTTGATGGTGATAGATAGATAGATAGATAGATAGATAGATAGATAGATAGATAGATAGATAGATAGATAGATAGATAGATAGATAGATAGATAGATAGATAGATAGATAGATAGATAGATAGATAGATAGATAGATAGATTGGATGGATGGATGGATGGATGGATGGATGGATGGATGTAGATAGATATAGATGTAGATAGCAATAGATAGAGATGAGAGAGAGAGGGAGAGAGAGAGGGGGAGAGAGAGAGAGAGAGAGAGAGAGAGAGAGACTCTCTCTCTCTCTCTCTCTCTCTCTCTCTCTCTCTCTCTCTCTCTCTCTCTCATGGAGTAGGATGTAAACTGTTTCAAGTAAAGCCGCCTTTTGCAATTGACTGGCAGTGAACAATGGTGTTCAAATGGTGCTCCAGTTGTTTTGGGATTCCACCCAAGGGACCTATTACTATTGATACTACATTTGCTTTCTTTTGCCACAGTCATTCTATTTTAATTTGCAGCCCTTTGAATTTTGTTATCTTCTCCAATTCTTTCTCTTTGATTCTGCTGTCTCCAGGTACTGCCATGTCTAGACTATCTAGACTTCTTTGCCTTTCTTATTGACAATTGTTAGTCTGGGGTTTTATGTGGCAGATGCCTGTCTGTTTGAATACTAAAGTCCAGGAGAACTTAAACTTCTTCATTTTCTATGACTTTCTATATTTTATGGTCCCATCAGTTCTTGCTTGCAAGCAAATGATATTTCTTGCAGATATTCCAATACACCATTGCACCATTTTCTTCATTATTCAGACCCAAGTGGGTTTTTTGACTAGTCAAAGAGACAAAATAAACCATGTTATCATTGAAGTGAGAAGACCAATAGTTTTGGAACAGAGTTTAAGGTCATTCTTAACACAACTCCCCTGAAAGGCAAAATGATAATGAAGCTACTTTTTTTGTATAAGTTTGAAATAATTATTATACTTTGTATAATGTTCTGTAATATAAAGAAACCATTTAATATACATACAATGGTTATTTTTTAAATGTTTCACAAACAACATGTAATGTGGAGATTAACTATGCTAAGACCTATGGGTATTTCAAATCGTGAAAGCAAATAATTGGGGGTGAAACCTGCACCTATATAGAGACCAGGGGCCTATTGCCTACTATGCCTGGACTGCTAAACTCCAGAGTACCATTTTATATCAGCAAAATTCCCATCAAGTTTTTTTCTGGATTTCTGCAACTCATAATTTTAGTAAGGCATTACAATACTTCTAACCAGTATTTAAAAGGAAAAACTGCAACTCTTTCAGCATCACTCAAGGACAACTTCTCTACCTCTTTGCTGGACACTTTGGAAACTGTACTAACCTTTCTTCATTTCTGCTATCTCTGCCTTAAACAGGGTCATAAAAATATTTCAGCTATGAAAATTTATGAAACCATCTGCATGAATCTTTGCGAGGTTAACATCCTTGAAAAGTTCTAGTGAAGCAGCTGCAGACATGTCCATTATAATCTGTGTTTTCTATAGTAGCGGTGGTTTCATATATTATGAACAGGAACTTATTTGCTTTTGTATCTGAATTTTAAGCCACAAACTTGAATCAAATCATATCGCCTATGCATGATGATTTTGAATCAGAGCTTGATTTTTTTTAAAGCTTGGCTTCTAAGATCTTCTGAGGTCTTCTAAATAATAAACAAGCTAAATTATATTTGCCAGTTCAAAAATACATCTGTATAAACAGTATGTATAGGTTAATAATAATAATAATAATAATAATAATAATAATAATAATAATAATAATAATAATAATAATAATAATAATAAAGTTGGAAGGGACCTTGGAGGTCATCTAGTCCAACCCCCTGCTCAGGCAGGAACCCTACACCATTTCAGACAAACGGCTGTCCAGTCTCTTCTTAAAAACTTCCAGTGTTGGAGCATTCACCACTTCTGGAGGCAGGTTGTTCCACTGGTTAATTGTTCTAACTGTCAGGAAGTTTCTCCTTAGTTCTAAGTTGCTTCTCTCCTTGATCAGTTTCCACCCATTGCTTCTCGTCCTGCCTTCA
>NW_015386406.1:648479-653358 GCF_001527695.2 Protobothrops mucrosquamatus | reverse complement strand
CACCATTTCAGACAAACGGCTGTCCAGTCTCTTCTTAAAAACTTCCAGTGTTGGAGCATTCACCACTTCTGGAGGCAGGTTGTTCCACTGGTTAATTGTTCTAACTGTCAGGAAGTTTCTCCTTAGTTCTAAGTTGCTTCTCTCCTTGATCAGTTTCCACCCATTGCTTCTCGTCCTGCCTTCAGGCGCCTTGGAGAATCGCTTGACTCCCTCTTCTTTGTGGCAGCCCCTGAGATATTGGAACACTGCTATCATGTCCCCCCTCATCCTTCTCTTCGTTAAACTAAACATACCCAATTCCAGCAACCGTTCCTTATATGTTTTAGCCTCCAGTCCCCTAATCATCTTTGTTGCTCTTCTCTGTACTCTTTCTAGAGTCTCAGCATCTTTTTTACATCGTGGTGACCAAAACCGGATGCAGTATTCCAAGTGTGGCCTTACCAAGGCATTGTAAAGTGGTATTAACACTTCAGATGATCTTGATTCTATCCCTCTGTTATTGCAGCCTAGCACTGTGTTAGCCTTTTTGGCAGCTGCAGCACACTTTTAACTTGTTATATGTGGAACTAAGATGGGCTTAAATCATACCCCAAGTCCTCCAATGGTGAATGATGTGGGAGAAGATTTGAAATCAGACTTGAAGATGTACCATTTTTCATATGTATGGCCTATGAACATCCAATCACTCTTGATGTGCCAGCATAGAAATACAAAATTTACAAACTTTGCTTTTATCTTGGACTAGATAGATATTTTCATAAATGTTCAATCTTCTTTACTTTTTTTTATTATGGTTTATTATATTGGACACTGATAAACAAATCACAGATTGCCTAATAGATAAATCTGATTGAAATTCCAGAGCAGCTTTCAAGATGTGATGCTTTAGATATATTTACTGCACAAAATTATTTGACACATGCCAAGTAAATAAAATAAAATAAAAAACATATTCCAAAGCTCAATATTTTTATTATATTGTCAATCCCTCATGGAAGCCATTGTGTGTGAGTGGTTCCAACATACTTTTAAGTTTGCATGAACTGTCCACAAGCTTAGGGACATCTGAAGCACATTAGAGCAATATTTTTCAAATATGGTAACTCTAATATGTGAGGGTTTCAACTCCCAGAATTCCCCAGCCAGCAATTGTGAGGTTTGACAAAGTCTGCATTAGAGCAAGCTTTTACAAAAAAAAATGTTTACACAAAATATTAATTTAAAGATAATATAAATTAATCATTTGCATTATAAAACAAGCCTACAATCCAAATTAGTTATAGATAACAACTCAGGATTTCAAATGGCATGAAATACTAAGCAAGATTTCAAGGTATATGACATTGCAGATGTAATAAAATACTGTTTCCCTGCAACAGTTAAGCAGAAATAGATTATATCTGATTTTGAAAGTAAAGCTTGATCATTGTGAACAGTAGGTTTTATAGAGAGACCAAGGGTTTCTCTAATAATGTTTTAAAGCCTTTAAATTAGTGGTGAACACCATAGAATATTAACCTAGAACAACATAAAACTTCTGAAGGCAAATCATTCCACTATTTAATTGTTCTCACTGTCAGGAAATTCTAGATTGCTCCTTGCCTTCTTTAGTTTCCATCCATTGCTGGTTCCCATCTTGCTTTCCAGTGCTTTGAAAAATAGGTTGTTTCCCTCTTCTTTGTGGCAGTTCCTCAAATATTGAAATATTGCTATCATGTCATTCATAGTCCTTCTTTTTACCAGCCATTCCCAATTTCTGCAGTCATTCTTCATGTGATTTAGTCTCCAGTCCCCTAATCATCTTTGTTGCTCTTCTCATTAGGGAATTCTACACTTTATCATTTGAGTAAAGCTAATTTAAGTATTCTTTGCCCCACAACTTATCAATATAAAAATCAACTATCATAGTACATCATTTTCTGAATTATAAAGAGCTCATTAAGTATTCTTTGCCCCACAACTTATCAATATAAAAATCACCTATCATAGTACATCATTTTCTGAATTATAAAGAGCTCATTTTAGTTTATTTCTTAATATACTTCTGCCCAGTGAAGCGGCATAATTTTTCAATGACTAACCCATTAGCAGAATATTTTCTTTCTACATAGTTGGCATACTGCCAAGACATTCAGGTCAAGTAATATTTTCTCCCCAACAGCTGTTGCTTGCTGTTGTGCTGGTTCATATTTTGATATTCCCATCTTTGCTTCTAATCATTTGCCAGTATTTCACATCAACACATCAGCTTCCATGCACATTCATCATATGACAGCAGTTATCCATCAGTAATACCACCCAGCTGTGAAAGATTTTATTACTATCACTGTCTGTGATATGCATTAATATGAACTGCCATTCCAAATATCTTGGATGTAATTTCATTTGGTCAAGAGGGGTAGAGTGAAAGACACTGTTCCCAAAGTGATATACTGCATACCTTTTATCCACTGGCGGCAGTTATCAGAATTAATCCACTTCTCTATTCTCAAGAAATGGGATCCAATATTTATTTATCATAATTATTTCTATCCTGCTTTGTAGAATAAAAATTCTTGTGCATAAAATATAAATATTAAATAAACAAATTATTTAGGCAAATTGGGTGACAATGACACCAGGGTGGCAATGAATGGTGGCGCCTTCCTTCCTTTTCCTTCTATCTTCAGGCAACTTTAGTATGGAAAGGTTGGTGATAATAGCCCTGTGGGAGGCAACAGTCAAGAAAAAAATGTTTAGGATTGAGATAACTTGTATTCTGCCCCACCCCTCCCATTGCCTTTGGACCAGTGGTGGGATTCAGCCAGTTCGTACCATTTGGGCAGAACCGGTAGCTAATTTTTTGTTGCCCAGGCCCAGAATGGACTTCCAGAAGCGGCATCCACACAGACAACTGTGAATTCCACCACTGGAATTCCACCACTGATTTGGACCAAAATGCATTTTTAAGGAACACTAGATCACGGTTTAAATCAGTTAAGAAAGCAATGGTCTATTATTTATTCAAAATGTATTTCAATATTTCCAGACAAAGATTCACAAGGCACAGTATGTTTTGGTTAAATATGATTTAGTATGATATGTGAAGCCAAATACTTATACCTTAATGTCAATCTATAAATGAGGTCTAGAGTTCTTCAAGAATTTATGGTTAAAATTAACTAAAATTTAATATGCTGTTAGAAAACAGCTACAGAATTTTTTAAAATGAACAAAAATGGTAGAAATAGTTTGACAGTCTTGATTTTGCAATTTTATCAGTTCAGGTCGACATAGAAGACAGGGGTTATATTAGTGAAAATATTTTAAATATTTCAGAGACTTGACAACAATTTGAAAATGGAGTAGCTTTATTAAAATTCCTTACAAAGCTTCATATAAATTATTTTTCAAACTTCTGATTTAAATTTGTGGATAAATTGGATAGATCATTATTCTGAATTTCTCCTGGGGGCAGGATTTATTCAACAGATGAGTAGGAGAAGCATACATGAAGCATCCCCAGATAATTGAACTGAGATATGTTTTTACTTTCCAGCTATTATATCCTTATATAACACACCCACACCCACACCCACACACACACACACACACACACACACGGGGGGGGGGGGGAAGAAAAATTTCCAGATAGGAAAAACCTTGGTCATGAGAATAAAACCAATTACATTTTTATTTGGAATATCCTTTGATTATAAAGAACAAAAGAGGACAGACTTCATAGTTCAAGTACTATACACCAGTGTTTCTCAGTCTTGGCAATTTTAACATGTGTGGGCTTCAACTCCCAGTATGCTGGCTGGATAATTTGGTTGGATAATTCTGTGAGTTGAACTCCACGTGTTAAAATTGCTCATACTGAGAAATGGTGCTCTACCCCACACAGAATTTATGTTAGAATTCATAAACGAATGCATTAAATTTTACTAGGAAGAATGGGAAAATTAAGAAAAAAAACCTTTGGCACTGAAAGGACATCCAACTAGATCCTGGTAGCTGAACTGAGCTCCGTGAAAATAGCATCAAGAACAACAGAGGCCTTACCTATTACCCCTTCTGGCTTCTGTAGGTCAGACAGTGGGAAACCCTGGATAAAGGTTTCAGGTAAAATTTTGAGCATACAAAGAAGGAAATAGGGAGACAGGTCATCTTTTTCACCCTCAGTTAATAACTCATAGGATTGAGCAAGCAACATTTTTTCATAAATAAGCAATAGTATCAGTTTCTAATTCTTTTTAAGAAAGATAGCAATTTCCTCATTCTTTTTTAAATCTAAAAATACAGGCAGTGCAGTTATAATAATGTCTTTTTCTTATGGATTTGCAGCAGTGTGAAAATAATCTGAACTGATTGCTGAAGATCTTTCACAAGAGGAACTGTAGATAGTTAGGAAAAAGTGTCCCCACCCCCCACCCAACTTCTCCCTAATTCCAACCTGATGACTCTGTTGCTGAAATGAGTAATTTACCCTTCTAAAATATCAAAATGCCTTTCTTACTCAATATCCTCAAAGGGAAAGAATTTGGTTAAATGATTCCAGTTAAGTATTATCAAATAAGCATAATCTTGAAATTAAAAAAATGGGAAAATAGTTTGATTAAATGGGTGAGTCAACATAAAGTAAAAAAAAATAACAGCTAGTTGCATATAAAATCTACAAATTTTCCATTTTTGCTAAACTAAAATTCAGTTAATTAAATTTTACCATGAAACTAGACTTTGGTCAAATAAGAGAAAATTGCTATGGTTAGGAAAAAAAATACTACTTTTGAATATCAATATTCAATAAAAATTGAATAAAAATATAATTTGCCTTTTTCTTTCTTTCTCTCTCTCTCTCTCTCTCTCTCTCTCTCTCTCTCTCTCTCTCTCTCTCTCT
>NW_015386406.1:646284-648125 GCF_001527695.2 Protobothrops mucrosquamatus | reverse complement strand
GTGTGTGTGTGTGTGTGTGTGTGTGTGTGTGTGAGAGAGAGAGAGAGAGAGAGAGAGAAAGAACTCATGAAGAGTAGAGAAAGGACATGTCCGTATCAATCACAAAGCTGAAAAGCAATATTTAATCAACAAACATATGGATAAAACTTATGAATATAAGATGCAAAAGGGAGACAAATCTAATATTATAATTTCAAAACTTCAAGACTACCAGAAATGATAAACAATAATACATTTATGAGGATTTTTCAATCAGGTTTTCCCATGATTTGTTTAAATTCTCTGTAAAATATTTACATGCATAGATTCTGTCGACTTTTAATTTCATTTGATATATATCAGTTAAGGCCAGATTCTAATAAAAAAGTATCACTGCAATTTTGATGGTCCTGAAAGTTGGTCAAAAAAAATCCAACAACTATTGAGGCAACTATTTTTTCCCTTAACTGACGTAGATTCCAATTGCTTAAAGGACTAAATTAACTAAGGTGGCATGTATATCAACCAACCAATCAATCAATCAGAATAGAGCTGGAAGGGACTTTGGAGGCCTTATAGTCTAACCCCCTGCTCAAGCAGGAGACCCTATACCAGAGGTGCCCAACCTTTTGGACACCAGGGACCGGTTCCATGGAGAGAGGTTTTTCTGTGGACCGGAGAGTGCGTGGTTTTGTGTGCTGCCTGCATCCCATGGATAGGGCTTTGCTTGTTTGTGCGGCCTAGTTGCTGGCATGCTGTGGCCCAGTATCGATCCATAAACTGGGGGTTGGGGACCCCTGCCCTATACCATTTCAGACAAGTGACTGTCCAATCTCTTCCTAAAAACTTCCAGTGATGAAGCATGCACGACTTCTGATGGCAAGCTGTTCCACTGATTAATTGTCCTCACTGTTAGAAAGTTTCTTCTTAATTCCAGGTTGGTTATTGTGAATAATAAAACATATAGAATCATCCTGAAGAAATATTGGATAGCAGTTTCTAACACTTTATAGAATAGAATAACTAGTTGATATTTTTAAATTATGCATGCATGTCTAATTCTTCTATGTCATAATATGCTTACTTTGTTTTAGATTAGAGCAGGCATGTCAAACTCACGACGTCATGTGACATCGCATGACATATCAGAACTTTTTCCCCATTGCCTGCAATAGGGTGGGCGTGGTTTCGGCATGACGCATCCGGCCCGTGGGCCGGCAGTTTGACATGCCTGGATTAGAGTATTGTGTGAAATCAACTTCTGTGATTTTTTAAAACATAGCCAATTGTGTAAGTATAATGTGTGAATCCAGGTAACTATGACGTATTTAGTGAGTCACAATTAAGCAAGTTATAGTTTGGAGGCATATGTGAAGGAAGTCAGCAATGCTTTATAGGAGAGAAAAATTTTGCTGGAATGTTCATATTCTCCTAGTACCACCAGTAAACTGTAAATCAGCCTAAAGAAAAGTTTTTTTAAATATTTGCAAAAAATAAAAAAACAATTTAGATTTACCTGAATAATATTAATTTATCACCGTCAATATTTCTTATTGAATCTCTTTAGCCACATGCTATTCTGATTTCATAGTGTTGTGTCCTGAGCCTGCAAAAGC
Organism: Protobothrops mucrosquamatus; assembly: GCF_001527695.2. Taxonomy (NCBI): domain Eukaryota; kingdom Metazoa; phylum Chordata; class Lepidosauria; order Squamata; family Viperidae; genus Protobothrops; species Protobothrops mucrosquamatus. Next base: position 646,530 of record NW_015386406.1, on the reverse strand, counting down.
AGGCTCGGGACATTGCAAGAGTCCCGGGCATTTGCAAAAGCTGCCCAGGACCAGACTGAGTGGCGCCGGCCTTGCGCGCATGCGCAAGGCGGGAAAAGACCGCCTTGTGATTGGTTGGAATTGCCCGGGGATCAGAAGGTATAAATAGAGGCCTGCGTGCCTCTGCTCGGGTTGTTCGTAGATTGGAAGCAGAGAATAAAGACTTGTTAGAAATGCTTCGTCTCAAGCGCCATTATTCTCCGGACT
>NW_015386406.1:627349-642904 GCF_001527695.2 Protobothrops mucrosquamatus | reverse complement strand
TACACACACTGTGTGACTTTAACTCAACAGTTAATTATATAACCATCACTATGATGGCGTCCATGTGGGCGCAGTATTATTTCATCTAGGGGGGAGGGGTGTTGTGTCCTGAGCCTGCAAAAGCAGGCTCGGGACGTTGCAAGAGTCCCGGGCATTTGCAAAAGCTGCCCAGGACCAGACTGAGTGGCGCCGGCCTTGCGCGCATGCGCAAGGCGGGAAAAGACCGCCTTGTGATTGGTTGGAATTGCCCGGGGATCAGAAGGTATAAATAGAGGCCTGCGTGCCTCTGCTCGGGTTGTTCGTAGATTGGAAACAGAGAATAAAGACTTGTTAGAAATGCTTCGTCTCAAGCGCCATTATTCTCCGGACTTAACACATAGTTTCACAATAGCTGAAGATTTCAGAGGAATTAATTGTAATTCCTATATCCATAACTTATTATGGGAAGCTGAAGAACACTATTTAAATTACATTAGTTACTTTGTGATAGTAATTTGTATTTCCTATCCTAATAAAGCAGTGGAGGATTAAATCAAATAATGTGTAATTAATTTGCATGATGTTTAAGTAAGATTAATAAAAAATGGTGGATATACTGGAACCTTTAAATGATGTTTATTAGAACTGATTGAGGTTGGAAATGCAATTTAGGAATTGGAACTTTAATCAATGCTCTGTACTTATCATACTGCCATTTAGAACTCAAATTGCAAATAGTATAAGTCTGATAAACTGCCGTATTTAAATATATGTGTGTTTCACTTGGCTATAACCAAGTATTTTGAATCTCTTAGTACATAAAAAATTGTTGTCTTTTGAAGCATAGTGTCCTATTGAAAATAAATATTGCATAATGCTAAAAAAAGAAATCTACCCTTGATCAGTAGCAATATGTATGCTTTTTATTTATCAATAACATAAATAATTATTTTTCTGGCACCAAGAAATAAGTTAGAATAAAGACACACATTTGAAAATTACAAATTATTCTTCTGAAACTTTTCTAGTAAATAATAATAATAATAATAATAATAATAATAATAATAATGATGATGATGATGATGATGATGATGATGATGATAGAGTTGGAAAGTACTTTAGAGGTCATCTAGTCCAACCCCCTGCTCAGGCAGGAAGCCTATACCATTTCAAACAAATGGTTGTTCAGTCTCTTCTTAGAAACTTCCAGTGTTGGAGCATTCACACCTTCTGGAGGCAAGTTGTTCCACTAATTAATTGTTCTAACGGTCAGGAAATTTCTCCTTAATTCTAGGTTGCTTCTCTCTTTGATTAGTTTCAATCATTTGCTTCTTGTCCTGCCTTCAGTTGCTTTGGAAAATAGCTTGACAGTCTCGTCTTTATGGCAGCCCCTGAGATATTGGAACACTGCTATCATGTCACCCCTACTCCTTCTTTCCATTAAACTAGACATACCCAATTCCAGCAACCGTTCCTTATATGTTTTAGCCTTCATTCCCCTAATCATCTTTGTTGCTCTTCTCGGCACTCTTTCTAGAGTCTCTTTTTTACATCGTGGTGACCAAAACTGGATGCAGTATTCCAAGCGTGGCCTTACCAAGGCATATAAAGTGGTATTATCACTTCATATGATCTTGATTCTATCCCTCTGTTAATGCAGCCTAGCACTGTGTTGGCTTTTTAGGCAGCTGCAGCCCACGCTGGCTTATATTTAAGTGATAGTCCACTAGGACTCTGAGATCCCTTTCACAGTTACTACTATAGAGCAAGGTACCACCTATACCATACCTGTGCATTTGGTTTTTCTTGCCTAAATGTAGAACCTTACTTTTTTCACCATTGAATTTCATTTTGTTACAAAGCACCCAATGTTCAAGTCTGTCAAGATCCGTCTGTAGGATCAGGAATGTTTTTCTTGAATCTTGTTCTAGAAAATGAAGGCTTCATATAACCCAACTGTATGAAAGTGATAGTAATAATATTCGAGCTCTTTCAGAATGAGTCTGTAGTGTTGTTCAGAATATCCTGTCACTACAAAAGTTTATCTGAAAGAATACTGCAAACATTTTTTAAATGTAAAAGATATCTATTTTACATTTTTAAGGGACAGAGAAAGAATAAAATACACTGCACAGCAAAGATTTTCTTTTTGAACACTTTTGAGTGTATCTAATAGATATTGGGGATGTTAATCACAAAAATGACCTGTAATTAAATTATACCATTTTATAGAATTTTTCTGCTTTTACATAATGGCAATGTATAGCCTTCAGTATCTGTTGGCCATGTTGCACACATGAAAGAAACATACAAAAACATGGAACTGTTGCCGAAACAGATCTAGTACAATTGGAATACCCATGAAGATCTAAAAGTAGTGTCTTGTTGCTTGTAATATAGCTCAGATATATCAAGTACTGTTACATATGCGAATGGGACAGCCATGCAAGAGAGTTGCATTACATTAAAAAGAAATAGCCACTTGAAAAGAATTTGGTTCCAGGAAAGAAAAATGTGACACGCAAACCACTTGTTGATCCAACAAAGATACATTTTTTTGTGAAAGTGATAAACAAGGAGGGTGAAGGTTTTCATTATTTGAGAGAGTTGTTTTCAAGATGCCAAGATTAAGGAAGCCAGGTTTGTTAGAATCAGAAATGTCATCAATGACAAGTGATTCAAAGATCTGTTTATATGGCCATAAATAATCTAGAAAGAATCCAAGGAGCACCAAACTACATTCAGCTGGTTGGCAAACTTCTTATAACATGAAGACCATGAACTGCAACAAGTCACTGAAGATTCATTTTTTGCATTCACACTTGGACTTCTCCTCCCAAAAAATCTAGGTGCAGTCAATGATGAACATGATGAAAGTTTTCACCAGGATATTGCCACAATGAAAAAACTGTAGCAGGGCAACTGGAATTCATCAATGCTGACTGACTATTGTTGGACACTACAATGAGATGCATCAGACACTGAGCACAAATGAGCAGCAAAATGCTTTTAACCTTGTTGAACTCATGCAGCATGTCAGAAACATCATGTGATTAAATACATTATAGTCATTAAAAGTTTATTTCATATTTCTCAAGATTCTTACATACAGTCATTCTGAAATTATTTTTGTCTTCATTTGAAACAATCTATGATAATCACCAAAAGTTTTTCAAAAAGCAAAACTTTTGAAAAAAAAATATTGTCCAGTGACATTAACAAAGCTCATGATATGTTATCATGAATATGCACTTAGAGTCAACATATCAAAATCAATGAAAAATACAGTACAAGCAATTTAATTCAGTTCAGCAGAACAAGTAATCTTGGCCTAATGTTCAAAAGTCATATGTCTTGGCATAGCATAACTTAGCAAATGACTTGGGATATAGATTTACTGCTGTGAAAAAGAAGAGTACAATATTGTTTATCATTTATCCAGTGACAGTGCAATTTATATATAAGTCTTCAAAAGTAACTTCTACAGTTTCTCTGGTTTATTTCCAATTCTGCACTGAACTATAGATCAAACAGAACTTTCTTTTCAGATAAATATGCAAAGAATCGCACTGCTAATTTAAAAGGATTTTACATTTCATCTTTTATACAGTAAATAAAAAATCAAGGATAGAATTATTCCTATATTTCTGTGGATAATTAAGCATAAAATACATATTATTCAAATATTTATTCAATTTGGTAGTCTTAAATAAACTTTGGTTTATGCTCTCTTTTTACTTATTGGCCTCTGAATCTCTCAGGGATTATTTACATATGTTTTTTTCTCCAAAAAAGAGCAATTATTGGAAACAATGAGCTGTTTCCTAATGACAAACCTGGGAGTTTTCATTTCAGAGGAAAGAAAACCCTGGGTCAACTGTGACTAATTAATGCAGTCCATTTTGCGGAAAAGGTGTATCATGTAATTTTCAAAGCAGGATTTCAATAATTAAACATTCAGTACAACTCTGCAATAACATTTGATATGACATGAGTTGGGGTTGGGGGTAGTTTTCCACTGCTTGAAACACCACTAGATGGCACCTAAAAGTAAAGGCATGACTCCAAATAAATATCATTTTCTTGACAACAAATGTCAGCAATTTAAAATTATCATGAAATCACTGTTAATCTCTGATATAGATAGCTTACTTTCTTTGAAAGCTAGCAAAGATTAGCTAGCTGCTTATATTGGCTATGACAAATGGTACCTAACAGCCACATTTTAAAAAGAGTACAATATTTGAAGACATGAAATCTCAGAATCTCTGTGTTCTCACATGAAAGCTGTAGGTCATTCAAATGTAAAACTTCTTAAATTATTCATTTATTATTTTTATAAATTTGAAGATGGCTGGCTGAGGAATTCTGGGAGTTGAAGTCCACAAGTCGCAAAGTTGCCAAGGTTGGAGACCCCTGGTCTACCAAATGGCAGAGAGGCAGTTTGATATAGTGGTTAATGTGCTGGCGTAGAAACCAAGAGACCCTGAGTACCTGTCCTACCTAAGGCATGAACGTCCACAGGATGATTTTGGGCCAATCACTATCTTACAGCCCAAGTCACCTCACAGGGTTGTTGTTGTGGGGAAAACAGAGAACAAGAAGTATTGTGTATGCTTGTTGACTTGAATTATTTATAAAGTAATAAAGGCAGAGTAAAAATGTAATAAATAGATAAGTAATGTACACCTATATCTCAACAATAATATCAACAATAATATCAGCTAGGCTAGGCAAAGAACTCTTGATTGTGAATCTGGAACTCCATAGAGCAAATTTGTCGTTAAATCCTCTTCAACTATTTTGGAACTTTAAAGTACAGGATTGTGTATTTAAGCAGTTTCCTCAAAATCCACCCACAAGAAAAATGCACACTGTTGTGCAGGAAATCTGGCAATTACAGGTTCTCAATGTCATAAATATGTAAACCCCACTGAAGCAATCAAATGACTGAATGTTGTTTGGGAAGCAAAGACTATCCTGACCTATGTTGAAAAAACAAGTCTTCAGGTTTGCTGAAGTTTCCTCTCCAGTCAAAGGAACACATAATGGTGTCTGCAAACACATAATTGCATTAACATTTGAAAGGCTGAGTTTCTTCACAGCTTCAAAGCTATACTGAATGAAAAAGTGATTGTTGTAAAAACTAATGAATTTTAGAGGATGGGAAAGGAAAAGGGTTAAAAATCGAGCCTTTATGTTAGCTATTCCAAACAGCAAGATATACTTCAGGCATTTATAGCTGCAAGGCAATCCTGCAGAATTCATCCTTTTGCTTTCATGTCTAATATGGTCTACATGGATGTCTGCACTATGGCAAGATGACAAATATTCAGTCTTCAAGAGATATTACTGAAAATATATCTCCCACCCACAAGAAAAATACACATAGTTGTGCAGCAATAACTAATTTCAGAACACAAAAAATGCGTTTTCAAGATGAGCTGGAACTTTAAGAAGGGAAACAAACAACATTAGGAATGAATAAAAATTACTTTTTTAAAAATGGGGAGTAAGAAAAAGAGATCCATTGATCTTCCTGAGTGACATCCCTGTCATCTCATGCCAAAGGAAAGTCTCAAAAACCATAACAAAAATGAGTAAGTATTTAGAGCAAAAAACATAAAAGCATTTTCCATATTTGCATCACTGTTTCAGTTGAAGCCTCAGGATCTTATGACCTTTTGACTGGGATCAGACATTTCCCAAAGTTAAGCTACTTGGGGTTATGTGGTTAATGTTTCCCCTGAAGACAAAAATCTGCATCTTTTAAAAGCTATTGGGAGTGCTGTTCTGAGTAAACTTGCCACTTCTGAGTGCCAAAAAAGAATACCTAACATTTGCTTCTCAATCTGACAACCACAGTACCAGAAAGGAACTAAGAGGTTATGCCCCTAAAGAATCTGAGACTGAGCTGAACTTTAGAAATGACTGAATTGATGCCATAAAACAAAGGCAAGTATGTGAAAGTTGAAAAGATATTTTAACAAGACTATGGATCTCATACGAGAACTTGAGACACAATCTTATATGAAATACTCAAGGCTGTACTATTTCTGTTATGATATTAATCACCCAATCATGCCATATATATTTTGTTTTTGCTGGTATTTTAAAATTATCATTAGGCTCATACCTGAGCATCAAATTATACGTACTTGTCTATGATTATCCTGGATAACTTGACAGCTGGACTACCGCAACAAACTGCAAATTGAACTGGCCGAAACATTAGTTAGCTATTAGATGTTAAGTGGGTCAGGTAAAAGTTATATATTGTATAAGTACATGAAGCTAGGGTGGGTAAGTTTTAATTCCAGATCATGATGAACTACAATTCCTAGCATGCTACCATCAATAGTTAGAAATGAAATGTTCCAGATCTCTTTCTAAACACAATTTAAGTGCTTTATTTAAAAACAAAATCTATGTCCAGATATTAACCTGTGTTATACCAAAAACTTTTTTTTATTTAAAATCAATGTTATTTCAATGAATGGGAGTCTACATGGCACCTACCAAGTTATTTAAAACTTGGCCATGCAATCATCTTTATTCCTGCTACCTAGAATGCTGAGATCAGCTAGAAAATTACATAATCAATATCTCCTCCAGACTACATGAAGGTAAAGCTTTCTCCTGCCCAGTCATGTCTGGCTCTAGTGCTCATCTCTGTTTCTTAGCTGAGGGAGCCAGCATTGTCCAAAGATACTTCCATGTTCAGCTAAGCATGATTATACATGGAATGCAGTTAACTACTTATCTACTTGCACTTGCGTGCTTTTGGACAATGCAAGTATTGTGATAGTGCTCCAACATGTAAACTACATCAGTTTAACCTGCCTACCTGCATCTAATACATACTGAAAAGGGGAAATGGATTATTGGTAACCCCTCTTCCCCTCTGCTTTCAGTACATGTCATGTGCAGTTGTTTCACTGTTTTCCATAAACTTTGAGTTCCATCCACAAATTAAAGCAGTTTGGCCAACCACCAAGAATGTGTTATTTCTACATATCCTGTAAATTCCCTTGGAAAGCTATACTGGCATGACAGTTTGCATCTAGGCACTCTTTTTGTTCTTTTCAGAAGCTGTATCAAGCAAATTGCAAGTTATATAGAATGTAGTTCAGGGTTTCTAAATATGTAGGTGAATAATAGAATACTTAAACGAAGAGCTTGGAAGCTGGAATAAGGCAAACGTTTATAACACTCTGCTTATATAAACAGGGGAAATAAAGTTTGATAGTTTCTTATAGGGTTTGTGAAAGGGATGAAAGGGTTAACATTAAATTTACTGACAAGGGTGACTATGAAAATCTTATAAAAAGCTTTGAGTTTAGGCAAGGGATATGAAGTTCCCATGAAAAAGACCTGCTACCAAATCCAATCTAGCTTCAGAATCACAAATCACAAAGTAAGTTTGGACATTTGAGTACTTTGCTAGAAAGCAGTAAGAAAAGAAGTTTAGTTGGTCATGGACAATATGAATGTAAGAAAATGGCGATAGTAAACTCTGGCTGAAGATATGATTATTAAATGTCTCCAGAAGAGAAAAGAATCTTCTGCCATCTCATGTGCTAGTGAAAGTAGTGAAATAATAGCAAGTTGGTAAAAATGATGTAGAGCACATTTCAAAAGATTGGATAGTCATTCTAAAGCCCAAAATTACTTTCTGCTGTAATAGCATTATACAGCTAGAAATAATAAGCACTAAACTCTTCTGTACAGAAGTGAAGAAGTCTTCAAGAAACGAAAACTTCAGAGTGTTTATATGCTGTCTTTCAGATATAAAACATATAAACAGTATATTACTTCCCCGCAGAAACTTCTCCAGTTGTTGAACAAAGCTGACACTACTGTTAAGCAGAATGAAGCAACTGCTTTTGGCAATTCAGCTTCCAGGCCTTTCCTCCTGGACTCCCCAGACATTCCCTTCTGCTGAGAAAGAGACTCACTGGGCCAAGCAGCCTTTCTTCTGCCTTCTGATCAAATTGGCTTCCTTGGTTGTGATGGAGCGCACCCGCTGTTATCTAAAAATAAGATTCGGTTGGTAGTGAGTTGGCTTTTAAACACAAATTGCCTCTGTGTTCTTCTTACCAAGCACCAAATATCTTCATAACCCAGGCTTGACAATTCTACATAGGGATCCTGCTGAATCACATAGTCCCCTGGCTGGGCAAGGCTGTTTATATGTCTTTCTGATGTCAGAGATCAACCTTTCTCAAGGCTTAATATGTTTAATACAATTTCTAATTTTTGTATATCGCTTTAGTGGAAGAAAAAGAATTGTTATACTGTGCTGAGCAGCAGATTGGATTTGGTGGGCCAAAGACCTATTCCACTTTTGTTATTCTATAACAAGCTTGGAGAAATCTATTTAATCACCCAATCCTAACTATTTTTATTTGGATCCAGTCTTTTGATGTATGGTTCTATGAGAAGTTTCCCAAACACATCACAGTACTTTGGTTCATATGGACTAAGTTTAGAAGCTTTGAATCTGGTTCAATTACTGGTGACTATATGGACAAATCGCATCATGTCTACTTTTCTTTGTAATAAGTCAGTCCCCTTTGTGACCAATTTGTGGGAATTATAATGCCTGGTAACTTTTGTAACAATATATTTTCTTTAAGTTAGATATTTAATTTTAGTTCAGATTCTTTGAATATTCCATATTGAATGTATAGTATTAACATCTCACTTTGTAGGAATCTATCTGCATTGTTAATCTAAGGCTGCTATTGCGCTGAGTCCCAAATTTATTAAACTGCCAGATTTTCCAGTAATCTCTTTAAGTCAAGCTTAAACAATACTTTATATATTGTTTTGTCCTTATTCTATTTTTTTTCAACCTTGTCAAACATAGAATATTTTCTTCCATCGTCCACTCAAATAATATGGCTGAAGAATTTCTACTTGCTGCTCTTCTCTTTAAGGAAGCAATTAGACAATATTTTAATCCAGAATTGGCTTTTTCTGCCTTTGTATCTTTGTCAGTATCTAGATTTCACATAGTATTCCAGTTACACCAATGAAATACTGTTGTTTTAACTTTTATTTTGTTATCACTGAAATATTATTATTTTTCATGATTTTAATTAGGTTTGGTATTGCTTTTCTAATACTCTCTCTTGATTTGTTCTTAAACCTAAAATATACAACAGTATTTACCATCTTTTTCTTTTTCATTGCCAACAATAAATTCATTAAGTATATTGATTGACATTTTTGTTTTGTTTTTAACATTAGTATGTTTACCTTTTTATTTGGTTTTTAATAGGTTTTTTGTCTCCTTTATTTTCAGTTAACAAAATGGTTTTATCTGCATGTCGCAAATTGTTACTTCAGCTTTCAAGTTTGATTCTAGTTGTTATCTTCCTCAATAGTACACTTAGATTTATAAAAAAAAGTTTCCTATTATTATATTATAATGTTGACATTGAACTTATTTAAAACTCAGCACTTTCTACAATGCCCACATTGTGAATTCAAGAATCTACTCATCAGTAAGTACTGGTATTTTGTGCAAACTGGTTAAAATAGATTTTTTTATTTCCCACTTTTCTCCACTTTGCATTGAAATTAACTGGGTAATACACTGGAGTTGAAGTACCTTGGTGTTAACAAAGGTCTGTTTCCTTTTCCAGAAAATGCAGCAGAACAAAATACCATTACTTCAGACCACACACAGTGGTCTGAATTTTTCAGTTGCATATCTGGTATTGAATGTAGCTCCACTCTTCACTGAAACCATTCACTCAGCATTTGAAGTTTGTTTTAAAAAGTAATTAAAGCAATTGGACTGAAAAACCATACTATACATGGTTTTCATCTCTTCTGAAAAAAAAGAAAAGAAAAGCAATCCATGCACCCATGACATCTGGGTACACAGTCATGAATATCTGTTTAATTCTGGTACACATTTCTATCCCCACTATGGATCAGTGGAATGTTCCCACCACAATATAATACATGAAAAGAACAACAAGCATAACATCAGAGACAAGAACAGTATAGATGAAAAGAAGCAACTCAAAAAATTGCCAAAGTCAGGATAGAAATCTTCCCTTCTAAGTCCAGATTTAAGAGGAAGAAAGTTAGTCTTTCTTGTTTCTTGTTCTTCTGTTCTTCCAATTCATGGCATCTCTTTTTCAAGAAATGGTTTATAATAGCTGGCATCTTAGAAGTATGACATCAGAAAAATGGAAATCTGCCAGTCAGTAAGACAAACTTGCGTAACAAGTTGGAACCACACATTTCATAACATATTAACTAGATATTCTTGATTTTTTTAAAATACCAAATCATCTGGAAAATATCAGATATAATACACATCTAATGTAGGCAATATTGAATCAGATGGAATTTTGAGTTTTTGCATTTTCTAAATATAGCACAGCAATCTATAGATAGGTATTAATAGTTCCCAGAATACTTTCTTTTATCTAAGAAAGAACATCATATCTCCACTATTCAATGTATCTGAAATCTCACTTATTCTGACTGATTTTTAAAAAGTGTTTGCTAATTGAGCCCTTAGATTTATTTTTCCTGTTCTTTCACTATACATTGAAATCATGGGACATAGAGAACGGAGAATTAATCTCATTTTTGGATGCTGGCTGGACAGATAAGTAAGCTTCAAAACTGCATTAAAACGTTATATTTTGTTTATTTTTTTTATCCCTGAAGGACACATTAATTGAGAAATGGGTGATTACTGGTCGTATATTACGTGGCAAGACTGGAGGTAGTGGTGAGTGGACCTTAGGTTAGAAGATTTCTATTGCATACATATTCATAGCTATTAAATACACTCAGACACACAGTGGTAGCTTTCTTTAATATTGTGCATTCTAGATATTTTAGGGCATTCTTTCTTCTGGCAATACTCAGGGCAATTTTAAAGTGTTAGGAAGGTCACTTTGAGGCTATCAGCATATATCCAAAATGGCATAGAATATAGAAATGTAGTTATAGGCATGCTACAGACCCCGCCAGTCAGAAAATTCTGATTAGCGGGGTCAAGGAAGAAGATCTTTTCTGCCGCTGCCCCATCTTGCCCTCAGAGACAAGAACAGTATAGATGAAAAGAAGCAACTCAAAAAATTGCCAAAGTCTTCTGCAAAGGGGTCAAAACTTGGCTGCATAGCCTTGTCTGGGGAACACCATGGGGCTAGTTGTCCCATGAGACTCACACTATCTGTATGCTCCATTTCTTAGAATTATATGTTGTTTTACATTTTTTAATTGTTAATATTAAATTATTTTTAAATGTTTTATTGCATTGATTAAATTGTACCTCATCCAGAGCCCCTCTGTGGGGGTGATGGGTGCATAAATAATGTTGATATATAAATAAATAAATGGAGAAAAGTATTTGGTGCTACACACAACAGGTTCAGGTTGTTTTCACATTTTAATCAGTTCAAACCACACTTAATTATTTATTTCAAAATTAATACAACACTCTGACATTTTATATAATAGTGATCAATATGCAGCTTAATAAAAGTCAGCTGAAGTAAAGTGAATGTTCCTTGCTTTTTAAATAATGTTCAGATAAAGTGAATGTTTCATACCAGCAATATCTCAGAAATTGGTGTTCTCATTTGTTTTTGAAACCATGGACATAAATTAACTTCATTAGGGCAAAACTTGTCCTTAACATTTACAAGAATTCATTTATACAATTTAAAAATACAAAGATATTTTGCCCTTCAGTTGTTCCTTTGAGGAAACAAATTGAATTTCCTGAGTGCAAATGACAAACTCTGCCATTACAGACGCTGTGATTTCAAAAAGCATCTGTCATCACACAAAGACAAATACATTTCTCAAAGAAACATCTGGTACTTTTTTAAATAAGCCTAAGGGCAGGCCTACGTAATGCATGGATGAAATATGTATTAGAGCATTATTTAGCACTGTCTTTCATTTACTCAACTGTGCATGGAATGTTTGTATTGAATTAACTATCTCTAAAATATTGGCTCTCAAAGCATACTTGCTTGATTTTTTTTTTAAAGAAAAGGCTGTATTTCCAGGGTAATGGCAAAGAGCGGCCAATAAGTTCCACCTCATTTCTCAAATCTCTGAAAGAGGTTTCAGCTAAGGGCTACAGAAGCACTTTCACTTTAGTGCCGCAGTGGGAATCAGAAGGCAATCCAGTCAAGCATTTAAAATCCACCTAATTCAATATACTTAGTGTCAGATCTGAAATCCAAACCCATTAGCCCTATCTGGAAGATGATGTGACCATCCTATCACTACAGCTGTCTTCCTGCTCATCATTGGATGAACAAGAGTTGATCTAACATGCTTTTTCTCATCCTGTCATAACCATGGGAAACCTGCTTCCGAAGCACTTTCAGTGCTCAACACAGATGCATTTATGGCTTTGCAGCATTCCATGACCATATGACTGCATTTTCAACAGTTTTGCCAAAAACTAGAAGTTACTTCCAGTTCTCGGCAAATGTGCATCAAAGCGAACTTAATGAGGCAGTGTTCACTTAATGATGCAGCATTCATTTAACAACCAGGTTGTTTGCTTAACAACCATGCCAAAAATATCATAAAATTTGGCTCTGTTACATGACTGAACAATTTTACAACAGTCACAAAATATGACCATAATGGCAAGTCAAATACTATCTGTACAAATAATCTTCAACAAATGAATAAGATTATCTGAACAAGACTTGAGAATAATTTAATGGTATATGAGACATGGAGTGGGGAGGAGGGAAAGAGATAAAAATGTGTATCCTGACTAGGAGTTATAGAAGTAGTTGAACTTCAGTGGTCCTTTGAGAAGAAATAATAATAATAATAATAATAATAATAATAATAATAATAATAATAATAACAACAACAACAACAACAACAATAACAATAACAACAACAACAACAACAACAACAACAATAATAATATGATCTGAAGCTGTATGGAAAAACATCATCTGAAATAGAATCGCTGCTGAACACTGTCCGTATATATAGCCAAGATATTGCAATGGAGTTTGGCTTGGACAAGTGTGCCACACTTACTATCAAACAAGGAAAAATAATGAAAACTGAAGGAATCAAGATGCCCCACGAAAATAACATTAAGAGTCTGGATGAGGAAGAGTACTACAAATACTTGGGCATCCTTCAAGCTGACAACATCAAGCACACTGAAGTCAAGAAAAAGATTAGAGGTGAATACATCAAGAGAGTGAAGAAGATCTTAAAGTCCAAACTCAATGGAGGAAATACCATAAAGGCAATCAACACCTGGGAAATTCCAGTCATTAGATACACAGCTGGAATAGTGGACTGGACTCAAGCAGAACTAAAAGCAATGGATAGGAAGACCAGAAAAATAATGACAATGAATCACCCATGCAGTGACATTGACAGACTTTATCTACCAAGGCAAATAGGTGGGCGTGGAATGCTGCAAGTACATCAGATGGTTGAAGAAGAAAAAATGGCTTTGGAAGAATATCTGAAGGACAGTGATGAAGATGCACTGAAATTAGTATATCAGGAAGGCTTACTGACTACTGGAGAGACCAAACTGGCCTAAAAGAAAGACCAAATGAAGAACAGAATAGAGGCATGGGAAGACAAAGCACTACCTGGCCAGCACATTAAAAAAATAGCTGGGAAAGCGGATAATAACAAGACTTGGCGATGGCTAAGAGCAGGAAAATTGAAGAAAGAGTCCGAGGAACTAATTCTGGCTGCACAAGACCAAGCTTTAAGGACAAATGCATATAAAGTCAAAATTGAGAAGACAGCAACAGACAGTAAGTGCCACCTATGCAAAGAAGTTGAAGAAACAGTAGACCACCTGGTAAGCTGCTGCAAGAAGATCGTACAGACTGACTACAAGCAGTGGCATGACAAAGTAGCAACAATGATTCATTGGAAGATCTGCAAGAAATATTATTTGCCTGTAAACAAGAACTGGTGGGATCATAAAATAGAGAAAGTCATAGAAAATGATAAAGTTAAACTGCTCTGGGATTTCAGAATTCAAACAGACAAGCACCTGCAACATAACACCCCGGACTTAACAATTGTCGATAAGAAAAACAAAAAAGTCTGGATAGTGGACGTGGCAGTGCCTGGAGACAGCAGAATAGACGAGAAAGAACTGGAGAAGATAACAAAATACAAAGATCTACAAATAGAAATAGAAATAGAAAGACTGTGGCAAAAGCAAGCAAGGGTAGTACCAATAGTAATAGGCGCCTTGGGTGCAATCCCAAAACAACTGGAGCACCACTTGAACACCATTGGCATTGACAAATTTGCCATTAGTCAATTGCAAAAGGTGGGCTTACTAGGAACTGCTTCTATCCTGAGACGATATCTGTAATACCATCAAACATACACATCTGCCTATCCCAGGTCCTTGGTAAGGACTCGATAGGTAGACAAAATGCCAGTTCCAGTCTGAAAATCTGGCTGACTATGCAATGATCCATAATAATAATAATAATAATAATAATAATAATAATAATAATAATAATAATAATAATAATAATAATAATAATAATAATAATAATAATAATAATAATAATAATAATAATAATGTTGGAAGGGACCTTGGAGGTCATCGAGTCCAACCCCCTGCTCAGGCAGGAAACCCTACACCATTTCGGACAGATGGCTGTCCAGTCTCTTCTTAAAAACTTCCAGTGTTGGAGAATTCATCACTTCTGGAGGCAGGTTGTTCCATTGATTAATTGTTCTAACTGTCAGGAAATTTCTCCTTAGTTCTAAGTTGTTTCTCTCCTTGATTAGTTTCCATCCATTGCTTCTTGTCCTGCCCTCAGGCGCTTGACTGGAGAATAGCTTGATTCCCTCTTCTTTGTGGCAGCCCCTGATATATTGGAACACTGCTATCATGTCCCCCTTCATCCTTCTCTTCATTAAACTAGACATACCCAATTCCAGCAACCGTTCCTCATATGTTTTAGCCTCCAATCCCCTAATCATCTTTGTTGCTCTTCTCTGGACTCTTTCTACAGTCTCAGCATCTTTTTTACATCATGGTGACCAAAACTGAATGCAATATTCCAAATGTGGCCTTATTATGGGAGTATTTCAACACTTCTAGAATGGCTACCCAAAATAGATCTACAAATATTTATATCTTTATTTATTTACTTCACTGGTATGCCATCCAATCTGGGATAGTCAAGGCACTAACAATATTATCGGGTGGACACACGCTGGATCTGATTTTTGTCTCAGGCCAGTGGCAGAGTGATCTGGTATTAGGGGAGATAGTCATTGAGCCCTTGTCATGGTCAGATCATTCTCTCGTAAGGATGGACTTCCGGACCGCTCCCCCTCGCCGCAGGGAGACAGAACCGCTTAGATGGTTCCGTCCCAGGCGACTGATGGACCCTGAGAGGTTCCTGACGGAGCTTGGGCCATATCCGGAGGATCTGGTCCACGACTCGGCGGAAAATCAGGCGGCGGCTTGGGAGACAACTGCCGCCGCAGCATTGGACCGAGTCGTGCCTTTGCGGCCTCTGACCCGATGTAGATCTCGATTGGCTCCCT
>NW_015386406.1:614474-626020 GCF_001527695.2 Protobothrops mucrosquamatus | reverse complement strand
AAAGTAATTTTAATGGGAACACAGCAATCAATATTTGGCTTTTAATTAGGTTTTAGTGGGGTTATTTTGTGTATTTTTGTATGATTTTTTTTGTATCCTGTATATTGTATTTGTGTTTTTAATATGCTGTGAACCGCCCTGAGTCCTACGGGAGAAGGGCGGTATACAAATTAAATTAACCATTAACCATTAACCATCATAAAAAGAAAAGAAAGAAAGAAAAATATCCCCCATCAAAAGAGGGAAAGAACTCAGATAGCTAAGTCGAGCATTTGCAAACACCATCTTCAACCATAATTTACCCCTTTCTGTACGAGATGGAACAGATAAGTCTTGACAGCTTTGCTAAAGTCTAGGAGAGACACGCCTGACTATGTGCAGGGAAGAGCGGAAAACTGTGGGGGAATCTATCAATAAATCCAACTGACAATCAGAGTAGCTCCCAAAGCAGTGGGTCACTTGGATATACTACAATACTGTACACCTTCAGCTGCCCAGATAGCTTCATTCTGTGACAGTTGTAGTTTCCAAAAATTCTTCAAGGACAGACTTTTGTAGAATGCATTACAACAATCCAACCAGTGGGCGACCAGAACATGAGAAAGTATGAGCAGGACTTCTTGATCCAACTCCTCCCAGCCTCATTAGGTCTACAAACTCCATCTTGGAAGGATTCAATCTGTTCCTCTGCATTGGTCTCAAACAGCCTTCAGGCACTGGGTTCAGCAACTCTACCTAACCTGAGAGCCAAAATGTACAATTAAGTATCATTGATATTATTGATTATATTTAACATTTATTGATAGATTACCAACCCTAACAGTATATTTTAAAGAAAGGGTGTTTGTAGAAAAAAAGAATGTTTGTGAAAACATACTGCAAAATAGATATCTCCCTACAAAAATCTCTCTTCCTATCTTAAATGGAACTGCACCTTCAGGAAGGAAGAGTGCCATTGCAAGAAAATGTCCCTGTTCCAGTCTCTTGGGTACTATAATTGTTAGTATGAAAAACCTTGAGCAGTAAAGTAGGATCAAGAGGGTGCACATTCCCCCAGTACTGGATTCTCTGAAGATCATCACAACATGAACAATGCAGTCTCTGTACTAAATCCTGGTTGAAATCCTGACTACTATGAGTGTAAATAAGTTGTTTCTCTACAGTAGGTCTCTTTAGATTCACAGGATCACCTCTTTCTGCAATTTTTTCTAGAAAGGAAAATGTTGAGACATGTTTAAAATTATTGAAATCAATTAAACTGAATGAAAACTTTTGAGCAGTGAATAGATCACAAGACAAAATAAGCAAAAGATATTTTTTTCAAGATAAACATGGACATAAACTTTGGCAAACAAACAGGATGATGTTTGCATGATTCTGAAGCACCAACATGGTATAGTTTGTTGTTTATTATTGCCACTGCGCCAAGAAATACAAATTTACTATCAATCTTATTAAGCTTTTCTTTTCTAAGTATCAACATTTCTACCTGCAGAAATTCTGGCACTTGGAAATGAATACGGTCTTGTGAAGTGCTTCTTTGCTTACCATTTCAATTATGTTTTGCTTGAGAAAAGCCAGGTGGATCATAAAAGAGAGAGTAAAATCATACAAGAATGAATGAAAAGGCTTCTTTCTATTCCAACTGGTGTCCCAATCACACTTGAGATGCTATGAATTGAAATCGAGTATATCTGATGAATGCCAGGAGGATTGCAGTTCTTTTAATTTCTGGGTATTTTTCCTTTGATATGACACCCTGCAAATACCATGAATTCACACTGCTGTGTTTATACAACACATGAAATCATAACTATATAGGAGAGAGTATGCATGTTGCATTCAGTAAATAAACACTAAAAATCAGGCTTAGAAGAAAAGGAAAGTAAAGTATCCATGCACCCCTTTATCCTGGGCATTTTTGGTGGGAATATTAGACCCCCTTTACTTGACTGAAAAGAAACTGAGTTTCTGTTTGGCTTTCATTTGTCCTCAGAATATAACTACCCTCTCCCATTCCTAGTAGGTGCTTCATCTTTTCCTGCATAAGAGGCTTCCTGGAAATTAAAAGAACTGCAATACTCCTGGCATCCATAAGATATATCTGATTTCAATCTCAAGTCTGATTGGGACACCAGTAGGGATATAAAGAATACTTTCCATTCATTCTCCCTTTTTTGATCTATCTGACCTTTCTCAATTGTTCAGTGGGAATCAACTCTTTATCACCTTCATCCATTAGAATATGTTGACATGACATTATCCTAAATTATGATGTATTGAAAAGATGACATTTGCTTGTTAAAGCTATAATTTAACCACAGATTAAAAAATTATTCAGGCTTTGATTCTGTCATAGTCATAAAAGCTGCTCCTGTTTTTCTCATTCCCCCTCACCAGGTGATATTCCAACTCCATGAGGCTAAATGGTGTTGGCCTATCAGAAGTGAAATGGGAGAGGCTAATACCACTTTGGGACACATTTGCTTTTAAAATAGCAGCTTATGGGAGTGATTATCTTTTGTTGCTACTCAACATGCAGGTTCATTTTTAGGGAGGACAAATGGATGCTTAAACCACAAACAAGCAATTTGTCTGGGTTTGGAAGACAACAGAGCCAAGATTAGACAAGGCAAGCCTACAATAAACTGTGGATATAGTTAATGGTTAATATTCTTTGTTTTATTCATAGCTTACATTCTAACAACTGTGGCTTCATGTATCATGCTAAACCATATTTTATTGAGTAAACCATTGATGGTTTAATATACACCACTAAGCCATAAACTGGTACTATGGACTTTTAGAGAGTAAAGACTATATTGAATCCTTTTACAGGAAATGACTCAGTGTTAGACTTTGTTGCTTTTTCCTACCTCATAGCAATCTTGAAATCTGAAAGAATGGCTTGCAGAGTCACTTCAAGCTCAGCTTTATTCTTTTGTTAATTGTGTGAGTGGAAATCTGTTGTCTCAGTAGTATTTTTGAGACATATATTTCTGTGGTTAAATATACTGAACATTGCATGAAGAAATGATATGGCAGAAGGGAAAAGCACTGTGATGCTACCATCAGTTCTGAATCTCTGCATATCATCAAACCATTTCTGTTTGCTCCTAGCTTGTTTGTTTGTTTTATTGCTTTTAACTTCATAAAAAGTAAATAATTATCTGTCAATATTTGCAAGGAATCTTGAAATAGAATATTAGAGGATACTTCCTTTCTGATATACATATACGTATAAATATACGTATATGCATACACATATAGATATACCCAGATTTCTAAAATTTAAACAAAATGCCAAGAAACTGAACTCCTGCACATAAAATTTATACTTTATTCACCAAGCTATAGGTCATCTGCTAATTCTTAGAACTAACTCAGTGAGATGGACATGTTAAAATAGACACTATTTGCTTTTTTTCAAATTTAGCCTCCTGTGTTTTTTAGCAAACCAGCCAACTTCAGTAGCAGTTGACTTAGATGATTATCACTGCTGTAAACCATTCTCCATGCTTATTTATAATATTTTAATTATGTTTAATGCAGGGGTTTCTAACAGCTGGAGCAGGATTGCAGAAACCAGTATATGCTCCAGCTATGAATTTCATCAAGAAAAAAAATCCATTCCAATCCTTTTCACATTAAAAGTGACACTGTTATAAATAGCTATGTATGCATGGGTCTTTCCAGGGAGAAACTTAGAAAGCTATTTTAGTTGGGTACATATGCCACTTTAGATGTTTTCACTGTAGAGCAGACATGTCAAACTCGGATGTCACATGATGTCACGCAATGTATCGAGATGGTTTTGCCATTGCCGGCAATGGGGTGGGCGCAGCTTCCACATGACGTGGCCAGCCCACGGGCTGGCAGTTTGACACCCCTGCTGTAGAGAAAAAAATGGTTTAGACTAGCTATTTCATAAATAAATAGGGCTGCATATCTTCCAGAAAGCTATATATGAACTACTTGTTTTAGAATTTTGGATAATATGGCTGAGAAACCAATATAACACTCTCTAATAGGTAAGGGTACAGGGATCTATGTACTGAACCAAATATCACAACAACATCTTCTCAGGCATTCTGAAAAGAAAGAAGAAAAAGTTATTTATACAACTACCCAGACATTGCATTAGAAAATCCAAACAAGTCTCACTTTGTCAAATCCAGACCTAAACCTATAATGAATTGTTTATCACATTGTGCATCGTATTTGGCCTGTGAGATTTAACTCTGCTGGAAAATAATGTACAAGAACCTAAGAATGAATGAATGCATGAGTTAAAAGCTGTTTTAGTTCCTATTACTAACTTGCTTTAAGTAATTACACGTTTACAAATCTTGCCTTTCAAATTGTGAATTAAAACCAGTTTTGCTTGACTGTTGAGCAATCCCATTTTTTCTGCTTTTTATTTTTTACTTTCTTGAGTTTGTGCTGAAATAATCAGATACAGTCATACCATCTGATCCTTGGTTGCAGTCAATCTGTTAGAGAACCAAATGGATGACTAGGCTAAGAAAGCAGAGATCCGGAGTTTCCAAGTGAATATAACAGAATGCAAAGTACATGCATCACACATAAAAAGAAGTGGACTCTCAACCACACCATCATGACCACCATCTTGATATTCTTTATCATGTCTTAAGGACATCCTTGCATTAAACCTTGAATGGTCCTTCCCTTTTTGCAAATACTGGCAGCTTCATGATTGAACAGCCATATAAACTGTTCTTTGTTACCTATATTCTTGCCATACTCCAATCCTTCTCTTTTAACATGAAAAGATTAAAAGATGAAGGGATATTCTAGCTATGCATATTCTCCTGTCCCTTTCACATCTATATCTTGTGAGCACTAGAATAGCGAAATGCCTTGGTCCATAAATAAATGGGTAACACTAAATTCTGAGCTACATAAACAAGTTTTCATAACAGAAGGAATAGCTCATAATCTCTCTTCCGCTCTTTGTAGTTCCTGTGGAATATCCTTGACTACAGCTTTGTTTATTTTGATTTAATACTTTTAGAGCTGTAAATCTGAACTCCCAGCTCATATGACTGTTTTTAAAGATTACTTACTCCCAGAGATAGCTCTTACTATCTTGTTCCTTTTTCAAATAGCAACACTTCTCCATCTGCTTAAATCCCAGATTTCCTAAGGGGCTGCCTTCCAGTCACATCAGCAATTGACTCCAAGAGTATTCCTTGATTCATGCCTACATTTCAGGCTTTCCTATGATTTTTAACACATAAAAAGGCAACCTATACTGGTGAGACTGTTTGAAGGGGGGGGGACAAGAATTACAAAGAAATATGTTTTCAAGTTTCACTAATTCTCATTTCCAATAAAGATGGTAAAACTATTTACTCAAAGGATCACCATCATTTTTACCCAACTTCTAATCTTCGTTGTGAATGTAAACATTGATGTTCTTCCAGAGTGAGAACTGATCCAAAGTTCAATTCTTTAAACTGTTAGAAAATTATTATGGAACGTTCTTCGCTGTCTCTTTTCTACAATTCTCGTCCTAAATGCCTAAATACTGTATTCTTTTAAGTACATAAAATACACAAGCCAAACTCATTCATTACAAAATTCTGCACATTATGAACATTATGAGAAAGCTCAAAAGAGTTCAGTTTTTGCAACTTTGATCTTTTGGGGAATTGGCCAAAGATAGCACACTTCTAAAGCTTTTGAATAGTTGGATTGCTTTTTAGAGTGTTATCTATAATTTATGTATGCTAACTATATTACTGGAGCCCAAATAAGTGAAATGATATATTCAATAGCTAAAATGCTGACTTTAAAAAATAGTCAAATACATCAGGTTGAACTTTGAAGACAAAGTTCACCAAAAAGGTTTCCTGTTTTGTAGCTTCCAGTGGGTGGTTCTCTGTTTTGGAAAGAGGAAACAATGCTGCATATGAAAGAGGTAAAGGAATCTGTTGCTGTTTAATTTTAAATTGCCCAACACTCTTCATTTCTTAGGCAATTAATACAATTAATGAACAACTATCAATGAACTATCCTACATTTCAAGTGTGATTCACATTTTGGTTTTATACCCTACATGAAAGTCAGTTCTGAAAAAAAGAAGAAAAAAATTAAAATATTAACATAGATCTTAAGAACTGATAATTACCCAATATAAATCATGCATTTGCCTGTTAAGGATTGAAATTGTGTTTTCAGCCTTTGGTACTCATTGTCTTTCTTCCAATTATTTCGTAATTACCATTTGACAAGTACAAACCACTCTAAGAGCCAAATAATAACTGATTGGTTTCTTTGAGCACAAAATTTCAAAATACAGCATAAATGTAAATAAGAATAAGGGTTTTAGGATTCTCTCTGTTCGGATTAAAGGAGAACAGATCATTTCAAGGCAAATTTTGAGAGTGGCCACTATTGTTAATGAAACGTTTTGTTACACATGAGATTTTATTAAAAAAGAAATAAATGAATCAGAGTTATGTTTATAAGCCATGAAGATTATTTCAGTGGCAATTTTCACATATATAGGGAAAAGACAGAGGAGCTGATAGTTACTATACTATTAATTACTCATATCTCATTTCCTTTGTTTACCTTTTCTATCTGTATATGAATATCCATAAAGTTTTTTATTAGCAAAACTTTACTGTTCCTATTTATGTCAATTGGGTGTGCCATAGTCATGAGTTGTTACAAAATGTTTACTTTGTCTCATTCAAATTGGTTGTAAACCAGTTACCAAATCAACGTATAAACATGACATAAAGTAATATACCCTGGGGGGGGGGGGGAATCACCAGAGTAAAATTAGTTATGTTATCCTAAACCAGGAACAGAAACTGAGAGAACTCATCCAAGATGATACAAAGATAATTAAATGCTAAGAGAAACAGAAGATACTGCAGATAAATTTCTCATATGATCTTTCAGAGCATATTGTGCAGCCCCATATTTTATTACTTTAAAATGAGGCACAGTTCATTTTTTGTTTCTCTGGAAACCTGTCAGTTTAAAATCTGTTTTGATTATTATCATGAACATGGTCAACTACTTTGAATGAATTTGAAGTTCAATATATAGAAGCCATTGTATACAGGCTTAGTTATATTTGAAGCAAATCCACCGAAATAAACAAACAAATCCACGTACTATTATAACAAATTTGAACTAGTCTTCAAAGCACAACTTTGTGATGCATTCCAGGAGCTTTAAGCTTGTGCAGATTTCTGTCTTTAAATTTATATACAAGTAGTTGGGAAATTGGCACTGAATTTTCTGCCTGCTTCACAGCAGTCTCTGTAGCTAACTTAATTTGTGTGCTTTCAGGTATTGTGGAGAATGATATCTTATAAGTATTGAAGTAAGAATCACCTAGTGACCTAGTAGCTTTTATACTTATCTTAACTTTCTTCTACCAGCCAATAGGAATGATCCAAATAAAAGATAGGCTGACTCTTGCAAAGTTAAATACATCTATATGTATTCAGATGGTATCCAGACATCTCCAGATAACATTTAAAGGCACCCCTATTATGTTTGAACAACTAACTTAAATCCTGGTTCCACCTTGTTCCAGCAACCACAGAAATTCACAGAGTCACAATGTATCTGCTCCTATCATAGTTCTGCCTGTCTAGTCCCACCGATTCATTCCATGTTGCTTCAGCAAGCAATAGAAAGCTGTGTAAATTATTTTGAGTAAGGCATGGTTATTTTAATATCAGGAAACAGTCTCAAATTAGTTTTAGGATCTGTCTTCGGTTTTCCTAAATATAAGCTTGTTAAATTTGTCATTCTATTCTTTCTCATATATTTAAATATTTTCAATTCCTTACTATCCCTGCACCTATATTTATGTTTATCTGTTGTAGCAGGTTTGGACAGAAAAACTCTTATATTCATATGCAAATTAAGTATGTCGTAAAATCTGTGGAAACTACATATTTTAATTTAATCACAAGTTATGAATCCCATTCTCTTTAATGAGCCAAATGATCATAAATTATGGCTGTTGTGCTTTTCTAATCTGTACAATCCTACTGTAACATTACAGTTGATCAACTACTTTATTAATTTGTAATCTTGATCTATTTTGCTAAAAATCAAAGATAGATGAATGGATGGATGGAGAGAGCGAGAGCGAAATATGTATGTATATTCTATTACTTATACATATAATTTTATATATTTGATAGATGCATAGACAGATTATAGCATATATTTACATTTTTAATGTGGCACTGTAATAAATTAAAAATTAATGTGCAAAACATTAATGACTAATGATATTATTTACAAGGGAAAAATCATTAAAATGTGAATTCCCTGGAAACTTCACTGTAACTAATTCAAAAAGTATCACACAATTTGGCATCAGAGTGATTAATAACAGTTCTATTTGTATACCTCAAATTGACCTCTTAGCTATCTGGCCTTGGATGAATAAGCTTGCCATTTCAACATGTTAACGGAAATATTTGTAAACATATGACATCCTTTTGTCCATTAGTGTGTCTCTAGTCAGACATCTTGATCTATTATACAAGAACAATTAGTATGAGTAATCTCCAAACACATCTCTCATATTTTGCTTAAACCCTGTCATCTCTAAATAGATAAATAAAAAAGAGCACTAAGCAAAGGCAGAAGAAAGTTAAGAACTAATTAAATGGTATTTGTAGATATCACACAACAAATTTAGTATAGCAGCTCTCATTTGGGTAGAGTTAAATCCTACAATGTAGTCTTCCTCAACTTGGTGTTTTTTCCACATGTTTTGAACTGCAGTTCTCATCAACAGTAGCCAATATGTTGACTTTGAGAACTGAGTCCACACATCTTTATTCTGAATGCTAAATTCCAAATAGTTGGTATACAGTTCAGTATAATATGTGTATCATTAAAAACCAAAGTGTTTCAATAGTTATACATACTGTATAACATTCCTCCAAAAAGATATATGAAAGATCATAACCATAATATTTGAGTCAAATTTCTTTCAACCCAACTGATGCCAACAATTATGCAGGATGAGCATTCTTGTAATAAAATGCATCTCTAGGGTATGGTAGATTGAGTATAATTTTTATTAAGAAGCTTAATTACAGTAGTAAGAACTAATACAAACTAAACATATAGAAAGAGAAGAGAGTGGAAATAATTAAACAGTAGAGGGAAAAAGCAAAAGCAAAAATATAATAAAAAAGAAAATAAATACATAAAGAAATGCCTTTATCACAACAAATATAAGCAAATTTAATATTTCTTCATATCCTATAAGGTTAAACAGGCATCTCATCATCTCATATCTCACCATCAGCAGCCAAACAATTACACTGTAGTCTCCTGGTTAATGTAGCATCTCCATAAATAAATAATAAATCCTATTCTTTATCTATAACCAAATCCATAAATCATCTTTTTAATCCAGGTATCAATAAAAAGTCCATAAAGACGTGCCAAAATATTGATTTAAAAACCCTCTTATTATGATATTGATCAAATAAACAAACTTTATATTCTTTCCTTTTAATAGTCTTAATCTTTAATTCAGTGAAATAATGGAGGATTTAATTTCTTTTCAAATCTTCATCCCATTGCACATATTTTTTCAAAGCTTTAATAAATTTATTTTGTTGTTCCAATATTAAAACATTTTCTAGGTCATTTTTATGAATTATCATTTGTGTTTCCCTTTTGATTTTTACAACTTCAGCCAATTTCTTTTTCAAATCGTTCTCGTGGTCTGTTATGTGTAGTTCCACATTTATATTTTATCTTTTATCTTTTTCAATAAAATAAAATTCACATCTGTCATACCTTTATTAATATATTTAGACATATCATATCCATAGGAGTAGACATTATTACTGATAGTGTTGATATTTCTGGGCCATTCTTGAAAGATGTCCTGTACTATTTTTTGTTTCTCATTTAATGTAGGATTTTTTAGAGAAAAAAACAATAAATGATGTTAAAATATTTTAATTATTCTTTTATGCTCTTTCCAAACACAATTTCTAGGACTGATGCTATTTAAATAATAATTAAATGTTTCATATGTAATAAAAATGGAGCATAAGAAGGTTATTTATTAAAAAATGCACTAGTGTTCTTTGCAGATAATGCAGTATTAGTAATTTCAGTGCATTGAAAAACACAGCATATAAAAATAATATTTTAGAAACATATTTTTATTTATTTATCTAAATATATTTATACCAATCCTCACTCTTTGGTAATTTTCTTAAATTTACAAGAATGAAAAGGATCATTAATTGATGGAGAAAAACAAAGTCAGTTGAAATTGACTTTACAAAACTACACTTTATATATATACTAGAGAACATAACTAATGCCAATTAGTAATGAATGCATCAATTTGCTTCAAGTACGGCTGTGCAATATATACAAAATAAAACTAGTATATCCATATGTCCGTATGGGTGTAGATATTCATATACATAATTAAATACAAACAACTACAACACCAACAGGAAAAATATATATTATATATTATATATATATAATTATTATTATTGTGTGAGAACTGAAGTTCTATAGGGTAGTATAACCTCTTGGCATTGTTGTGACATGCAAACCCTTCGAAAATCCTCCAAAAAATCTCAAGCAATCCAAAGACCCAGAAACACAAGAAGGAAAAGAATAATTTACAGCAGGGGTTCCCAACCAGGACTGCGAGACGATATTCCAGGGGGTATGAAAACTTGGGTTTTCAAAATTGTAATGTATATGCATAATTCGTTGCCATTATTTCGAACTTTTGTAAGGGGTGCGAGAATAGACGCGGGCCTGTTCCGGTTGGTCGGGCGGCCTGGCGTTCGGCCTATTTTCGGCCCGGGCGGCCTGGAAGACCTTGGCGGCCTGGCGGTTGGAGACTTGACTTCGCCCCCATTGCTCGGCTCTTTGGCCCTGGCGCTGGCTGGCCTGGTTGGTCGGGCGGCCTGGCGTTGGTTGGGCGGCCTGGTGTTGGCCCTGTTTCAACTGAGCGGCGGAAGCTCCGGTTCCGGCCCTGCCCTCCCCAGCCCTGGCTCTTCAGCGGAGGGCCTGGTACGGCCCAGAGGACCCAGAGGGTGACCTGTTTTCGGCCGTTGGAGGCCTTGGTGACGACCGGAGGGCACAGGAGACGTGGCCTCGGCCTTGTCTCTGGCCGGTGGAGGATGGCCTGGAGGATCCTGGCTCTGGCCCCGTTCCAGCCGATGAAGAACTTGGTGTGGCCGAGACTGAAAATCCTTTTTCCCCCCCCTCTCTTCTTTTGATCTCCCACAGCCGGACTTATGATTTAACCAATGTATCCGAGGACGGTCCTATTGGCTCTGCACGACTCACCCCTCGCGCAGGCCTGGCCCATTAAGATCACAAGGGCCCACCTTGAGGATGGGGTTTGGAACCCCGAGAGGTGGCATGCTGCGGGTGCTAATAGGAAATTATTGAAATTGGCCAAATTAAGGTTCTTTTTAAAGGGGTGTTTTAATAAATTTTTAGGGGGAACAAGGGAGGTTGGGAGGGGGGAGGATCAC
>NW_015386406.1:600421-612087 GCF_001527695.2 Protobothrops mucrosquamatus | reverse complement strand
TTCCGCCGCGCCCTCAAGACATGGCTTTTTCAGCAAGCGGGACTGACCTAGGGTGAATTTTTAAATAGGGACAATTTTTAATGATTTTAAACAAGACACAGCTACAAATATTTGGTTTTTAATTGGCTTTTATAGGGAAATGTTTTGTATTGTTTTTAATATGCTGTGAGCCGCCCTGAGTCCCATGGAGGAGAAGGGCAGCATATAAGTCTTATTATAAATAAATAAATAAATAAATAAATAAATATATCAGAATCTTTCTAGGGGTATAGAAAAGTTTGGGAGCCACTGATTTACAGAATACAAGGTAAGGACTGTAACAACCATCATATAGGAAAGAAAGGCACAAGACTGGCACATTCATGAACTCATTCATGAATTAAATAAACAAACAAAAAAAGAAACTGGCAGTCAAAAGACATGATAAAAATCTCTCAACACTTAAACAATTCTGCCACAATTTTAGCTGAGAAATTGTTGACATTTTAGATCAGGCAAATCCAAAACTAAGGAATTCCTGGAAACATGGTGTTCCAATAAATCAACTATCCACAGATACATAGAGATAAACTCCATATGCATACCATTTATAAAATATAGTCAAAAGTCAAGGAAGAAAACAAACAGCACAGAACAACCTCCCTAGCAACCAACACTGAACGGCAACCAGGAAACAGCTCTAGATAAACAATCAGGGCAGAAACAATTCCCTAATGAAGGAAGACGCCACACCCTAGCAAAACCTAGCAGAGTAAATTACTACAGATAGGCAACCAGCAAACTTCTGTGGCCCATATACCAATGCTATTATATGGATAATAATAGCATGTCTGCAGGAAAACAAATATTTTGGGGGAACGATGGGAGTTGAAATCCACAAATATTAAATCCAAGTTTGAAAAATATTGGTATACAGACCTTCAATTTAACTTTATTTTTCTCCTTCCTTTGAATTATTTAGCTTTCTCTATTTTATTAAAAATGTATGTGATCTGTGATTTTTTTTTGCAATTTTTCAGCAGAAAACAACAAAAACCATTGGATATACTGGATTTGCTAAATGTTGTTCACTTAACAACCATGGTGACTTGCTTTATGACCATCATAAAAATGGTCATAAAATCAAATCAGGTCATGTGGTATCCTGCTTTATGACCAAAATTCCAAGGCTTAATTTTGGTCATAAATCAAGGACTACCTGTAATTGCACTCATTTTCCAAAATCTCCTCTCCTGCTATAAACTTGCTTAGGTTGCAGGAGAGATCCTTTTATTACATCTGTCAGAGTACTGTAGGGATTTATACTGAACACTTGTGTACAAGTATATCAAACTTTATCCGCTAACTTTCTGAAAAAAATGTGAGACAAAAGGTTTCCTAACTTATTTCTCAGATTTAAATGTCACAGTTTAAGAATCTGGTTTTTTTTGTAGACTTTAAAAGGGAAAAAAAATCAGCATCTGTCAGAGACAACTTAGTTAGTCAGTCATAATGCTGAATAAGTGACTCACAATTTTGTAAATCCAAATGTTAATATTCATTCTATTTCTTATTGCCTGGAGTATTGTAGTTGTTTTGTATTGCTCATACAGTATCATTCTTCAAAACAGCTTCTTTCACTCTCACCCCACCCCCCTTTAACAAACAACAGCTTTGTTTATGGAAAATCCTTCCTAAAGCATGCTTTTCCTGTGGAAACCTATTCATGTTAATCCGCCACAGAAAGCACTGACTATATAAATCTGTACCACTTGGAAGATTAGGCCATCATCAGATCATCGTATATATTATATAAAAACCTGTAGCCCATTTTCAGGGTAATTAACAAAGCTAGGCCTTTCGGTGCTGAAATCACATATTCTTTAAATGAGTATAAGAAATACACTTTTAGAAGGAACCTGAGGTTTTAAGTTACTGTTGATCTGGATGTCAAAACAGGCTCTAAGAAATAGTGGAGTTTTTTTTTCTTTTTAACAAATCAGTGCCAAGTATTTTTGGCTCAGTTATAGAACCTAACAACTGAATAATCAGAATCCAGAAGAGTTGTGATACTATGCAGCATGTATATATATAAAATAACCTTATTTATAAAGGAGTTTTCATTTAAATAAAGCAAAGATGAATCTCATTGCTGAATGTAGTCTGATATGTTTAACTCATAAATGGCTAATGTGTTATAGACACTTTTCTTTGATTTCAGAGAAAGTATTAAACAGTTTGGAACATACCTGGCTGGGGTTTACAAAACTGTAATAAAAATATTTTGTAAACTTATTTCCCTATTAGCATCAAATACATTTTCTCTGTTGTTGCCGAAGTGCATAATCTATGAATAGGTTTTATAGAAATATTATTATAGTAAACTGCAAACTTTGCTGTTCTTTCTGAAGCTTTAATCAGAGCGTATTCAATGCAAATTTGTATTGTATTAAGGTGTTCCAGATTCATATTATGAGATTTATTCTGTTCATTCTCATATGAAAGGCTACAGGTAGCCCTTGATTTACAGCAGTTCACTCAGTGACAATTTGAAGTTACAACGACACTGAAAACAGTTCACGCTTTTTCACATTTATGATCGTTGCAGCATCTCCATGGTCACCTGGATCTACATTTGGATGCTTGAAAATTGATTCATATTTATGACGCTTGCAGTGTCCCGGGGACATGTGATCACCTTTTTCAACCTTCTGACAAGCAAAGTCAATGGGGAAACCAGATTCATTTAACAACTGTATTACTAATTTAACAGTTGCAGTGATTCACTTAACAAATGTAGCAAGAAAAGTCGTAAAGAGATGCAAGACTCACTTAAGACTCACTTAACAGCTTTCTCATTTAGCAACATAAATTCTGGGCTCAGTTGTGGTCGTACGTTGAGAACTACCTGTATTATGGAGTCACATTAAGCATTAATTGTAGAGGAAATCCTTCTGGGGGCTTTATATGCTAGCTGTTCAATGGGAATGTTTCTTCATCTCATAACTATTTTTCTATCTGTATACTCAAAAACTCTCCTGTTTCTCTATTTGTCACCTTTAACTGGACAAAATGATACATTACAGGGCAACAAGTTTTGAATCAAGCTAGGTCAAATGGGCTAACTAATTAATTAGCTAATTCTTTGTGTCCAAAATCCAGTAACTATGATTTTGGTAGGATTGAAACTTGGCAAAATTATGGCCACTTCAGTGCTCCCCTGCTGTTGAGCCAGTCTGCTGCCATAATCAACTATAATCACACAATTGTCATTTCCAGCACCCCCTGCCAGCTTCCCACAAGGAAAGTCAACAGACAAGCTGGCAGGAAATTGGAAATCCCAGGTCACCGGGGAGGTAAGTGCATGATGTCATATAGGAAAGAAGTGAGGAATGCATGGGAGTGCAGAAAATATACTGCAAGATTCAGGAAGGGAGTGAGGGATCATTTGAGAGGTGACATATTGCTTGGGGAGTCTGTGCAGGAGTGCATGAGAGGTGCTGCACAGGTTCAGGAGGCTGTGTGAAAGGTGCCATGTAGGTTGGAGGGTGCACGAGGTGCAAGAGTAGAAAAGGTACTACACTGGTTGAATGAGTGTATGGGGGTATGTAAGAGGCACTGCATGAATCAGGAAAGAAGCACAAATGTGCAAGGGGGTATGCAAGAGACAACACAAAGTTTGGGAAGGTTGCATAAGGTGTATGATAGATGCCACATAGAAATTGCATGGGGGTGCCGCATGGGTTAGAGCAGTTAGAGGACTGCACACAATTTAGAAAAAGAGCACAAAGGTCCGTATGGGTGTATTAGAGTGTGCTCAAGGCACCCCAATTTTTATGGAGAATGTATGAATGGTAGATAAGTAAATATCTCTGAAATAATGATCTAACAGGTTATTAGTTATCTAGTTATTACTATTGCCATCAGAAAAGCATAATAGTGTTCAATGGACTCACTATTTGTTAAATAATGGCACTTAGAGAGTGATTAATGGGTCTACTTCAGCTTAGAAGTGGGTAATAAGTGGAATGTTGTATCCTGGTCCTAAATTTTCATCATTGACTTAGATAAGGACACCAAGTTTGCAAATGATATAAAAGTAGGACTGGTGGCTAATAATTTAGATAAAGATTAAAATATACATGTAGCCAGGTTTAAACAGTGGGCTGAAATGAGTAGTATGGAATTTCACAGACGTGAAAACGCAAATATGGATCTAATCTGTAAAAAGTAATAGAACATCTGGAAGAGATCTGAATGACCTTGTAAACCACAAATTAAACATGAGCTAGTAGTGTGACATAGTTGCTAAAAACACAAATATCCCAGAAGGTAGGTCTATAACCAGTGGGTTTAATTACAAGGAAGAAGGTTGAGGGTAGATATCAGAGAAGAACATCCTGACTATATGAGATGTTAGCCAGTGGAAGAAGTTTCCATATGAAATGCTAAGTTCTCTTTAGATGTCTATGGAGATTCTCAGTCATCCAGGTCATAGTTGTCCCAAAGAGACTTTTTCACCAGGCAACTGGACTTTCTTGCTTTTCTTTGAAGATGTTTCACTTCTCATCCAAGAAGTTTCTTGAGCTCTGACTGGATGGTGGCGAATGGAAGGGTTTTTATACCCCTTGCAGACAAGTGGTTATTTGCATTCTTTTAGAGAGTCATTGAGACCACATGGAGATTTATCTGTGTTGTCAAGGTCACCTAAATAGTGCAAGTGGGTGTGTAGCCTTCTTGGAACAGTTGAAAGGACTGTATTGGAAACAGGAGATAGATGATGTTGTATCCCTCACCCTCTGTTGAGAGAGGGCTGTTCAATTTTGACATAGATGGCCTTTTTGACCCCTCTTTCAAACCAGCAGTCCTCTCTGTCCCAAATGTGGACTTTGCTGTCTTTGGAAGAGTAGCCTTTGTCTTTTAAATGCAGATGGACTGCTGAATCTTGTTCTGATGGGTTTGTTCTCCTATTTTGGGCCATGTCTTATGAAATGGTTGTTTTGTTTCCCCAGTGTACAGATCTGCACACAGCTCATTGCATTGTACTGCATATACCACATTGCTCAGTTTGTGTCTGGGTGTTTTATCCTTGGGGTGACAAGCTTCTGCCTTAGTGTATTCTTGGGTTTGAAGTATGCCCTTCATGTTGACTGAAGATACTGTGTTGCTTCATTTGTTATTTTCTTCTTTGTCTGTTATAGAGGAGCTCCTGCTGGACCTTTTTTGGGATTTGATGAAGGCCCACTTGGGATAGCCACAAATTCTGAAGGCTTCCCTGGTGTGTTTTAGTTTTTTTCTTTCCCATATTTACTGTTAGGCAGCTCAATGGTGTAGGGTTCTGATAACTCCTATTTTGTGCTCCAGGGGTAGTGAGAATCAAAATGAAAATATTGATCTGTATGTGTGGGTTTTCTGTAAACTTCATTATTAAGGCTTCTGTCTTTCTTAATGTACACTGCACAGTCCAGGAAGGCTAGACTATTTTCCTTAACATCTTCACATGTGAATTTGATATATCTGTCCACCGAATTGATATGTTTGGTGAATGCTTCCAATTCTTGTGTTTTTATCTTAACCCAAGTATTATCCACATACCTATATCAGTGAGTGGATAGAAATCCTGTAAAGCAGCTTAGGGCTTTGGTTTCTACCTCTTCCATGTAGAGATTAGCCACAATGGAGGACACACATGAACCCATGATGCAGCCATATTTTTGTCTGTAGAAATCTTCATTGTATTTAAAATAGGTAGTGGTCAGACCGAGGTACAATATCACCATCCTGCCAGCTGATAAAGGAAGATGCACAGTCATCCTGAACACAGATGACTACAAGGCCAAGATGAACAGTGTTCTGAAGGACATTGCCACGTATGAGGCTCTGAAGAGAGATCCCACCAGTAGTTACAAGAAAAAGGTCATTGACTTCTTGCAACAACTACTAAAGGACAATGCCATCAACAAGCCACAGTACTACTGTCTTTGCCCTGGGGAAACCACATCATGCATATATGGACTCCCCCAAATCCACAAAGAGGGACCACCATTCAGACCAATTGTCAACAGCATCAACTCTCTCACTTCAACATTTCAAAACATCTCACCCCCTTATTAGCTTCTCTAGCTGGCAACACCACCCATCATATCTATTTACAGGACTTTGCCAGCAAGGTTTATAAACTAAAACTGGGCCTGGATGAGACCATGGTTTCCTATGATGTGATTTCCCTCTGCATTCCAACAACTGAAGCTGTCACAGTAGTGAAGAAATGATTGCGACAAGACAGCACCTTAGGTGACAAAACCAACTTCAGCCCAGACCACATATGTGCCATGTCATATTAGGATAAGCAAATAGATCGTTTTTGTTATTCTGTTAAAGGAGTTAAAATCCTGACCAAGGTAATTCAGTTATTAACCATCCACAGTTTGACATCCATGTGAAGGGAGAAAACTAGCCTCGTTTATCCCAAGATACCAAAGCACCTATGGACTCTGGCTGTATCCATTAGAATAAAGACAACCTGATATTGTTGACAATCTGATCATGACTTGTCCATGCCTGACCTCTTGCTTGAAAAATTAAGAATTCTATTTAAGTAAAAATTGAAAGATAAATTCTAACTTTGCAACAAAATACCACTATACATTTTTTTTGTTTATTAAAAAGTTTTTGTAATACAGTTTTGCCAATCTTTCAATTAAATTCCAACACCCATGCGAGCATATTTTTCACTTTATTACAGGGTGTAACACAAGTATATCAATTGTTTTATAAGTTAAATTTTGCAAGATGAGTTGATAAATTTTAGCCGGGATTTGTTCTGAAAATGAAAATTTTGGTTTATAATTATAAAAATGCAATGCAACAAAAAGATATCAAACATATGTTTTCAAATGAAACACAAATGTTTTTTAAACTCCCTCAGGATCTTGACCAGAAAAACGTATGATTAGAATAAACTAAACTAATGATTAGAATGAGATGTGTTTGAATATTAGTAATGATTAGAATTTTTGAAAAATGTGGAAATGAGGAAAGAAAGCAAGAAAAGAAAATGTTTAAATAACTGCAAATAAATATATATTCTGAGTCACGTTTCCAGAAGTTTTTTTTTTCTGTGACTCAAAGGGTTATGGTTGAGAATATGGAGATTTTGTGCTTTAACAAGAACAAGATAAATGGCAGATGTTGGAGACATCTAATGTGATTTAGCTAAAATGCCTTTGGTAGCTTAAACAGAAACTGTAAGTCAGGCACATGGAACTTCATTCCAACTTAACAGAGATTTCCCAGAGCTACACATCAACAAAATGAATAAGAATTGTGTGTGTGTGTGCGCATGTGTGTGTGTCTTTTGGCAAATACTATCTATTTGAATTGCCAAATAGTTTGTAATTGTAGCCTTTGCCAAGCAAAACATGGACACGTGCATTGACAGTAAATGAAACCAAAGTAATCATCCATCATTTTGGAAGCCAAATACTGAATATTCAAAAACCTAGAGTGAACAGAAGGCAGTTATCATACTTGTGAATAATTGCTAAATCTGAAAGTATTAGGATGGGAAGGGGTGACAAATAAATGATATAGATATCATATTGTTTATAAAAAAATTCTTCCTTTACTACAAAGATTTTAAGGTTTTTTTAGGGGAAAATTAATTGCCCTGGACATGAACTTTTTTTAATAGTTCATAGCAACATTATCAAATAAAAAAATGAATCTATATTGATGGAACTAAGGATACTATTAACCCTAGCAATTCCACCTACTCATTTAAATGTCAACATGCTCCACATAGGCATCTTAGGAATTTTGACAAAATAATATCATGGGTGGTTACAGCCTAGCAGTTTGTTTAGAAATATGTCTCTCTGCCCAGAGAAAATGTAAGTTGAGGTAATAAGGAGAATCCTGAGGAGATAGTTTGCTGTCTAGAAATGGATGTTTTATAGCCAATCTGACACACCATAGCTACACAGTCTTAAAATGTGCCCATCAGTCAAAACCGGTTGGAGAACCTTAGATTACATTCTTTTATCTCCAGAGTCACTTTCCACAGCTTCACAGCAATAGTAGCTGACTGATCTTTAACAGTTTCTGGGCAGCACAATAATTAATGGCAGGCACAATTTGATCCCAAGCTCAGACATATATTAACAAGCACTGGTTTACATTTACATTCAGCCATCACGGCCTCTTTTTGTTTTTGCCTGAATTCTCAGCTATTAGCTATAAGCACCAAATTTTTATTTTATTGAGAGAAAAATGGGATAGCATGTTCAGCTATAATGACAGTACAAAAGGCTATGATTTACTATCAACTTCAGAGAGACCTAATACTTTCAATTTAACTTACAATGCCTTGCTCAGTCAAAACTTTTTTTAAAGGTTTGATTTGATCAAATTTTCATTAAACAATTTGTGTTGTCAATAATGTCATCATGGTACATTTATTTTATCTGTCATATAATCCTTAATAAATTATTGAATATCAAAAAGTCAGAGGGGATTTCAGACAGGTGAATTCAAACATCACATAAAGTTTTTGAAGAGATTTTCCTGTATGCTTAATGTTTGGTTATATTTCATTCCACCTAAATTTTATCATCGAGAATAACTACATAACATTATCAAAATAAATAAAAAGAATAATAAAAATAGTCAAAATAAATCATACGTATTTCCTTAAATCTTGCATACTGTAAATTAAATAGCCAACAGATCTAACCATAGTGATAAAGAGAAAAAATGTGACTATGTTGCTATTCAGGTCCTGAATAGCAACTCAAAAATGTCTTTTTTAAAGTATTAAACAGTGGACTGTATAGGCCTTTGAATAGTGTACTATTTTAGCCACTGATGACATTCTGCCTCAAAAAGCCAAGCTATAAACTTTTCTTTTCTTTTTTATTGGATCTTTAAAGGACAACTTGTTTCAGTACATGGGCATGTATTTTCCCATGAAAATACATTACTATAATAGATAATGACACAACTCTTTCAGGATCTAAAATGCAGTGTAATATAAATGCAACAAATGGGCACTATATAATATTATACTCTTATATTTATGAAGGGGGGAAATGCTTGCGAAACTATCAGCCTCAAGTATCAAAATACCTTGTTTTGCCTTTGGTCCAGTGCACCTTTAGTTAGACTCTTCTAACAGCAAGTACTTGAGGCCAATCTAAATTGAAGGATTTCAGAATCATAAGCTGAACTTTTGTTAGCAATTGCTGCTGAAGGTATTTAACCTAAGGTTGTTTAAAAAACAAAAAAAAAGAAAGTAGGAAGGGGATAAGTTAATAGTAAGCAGCAAAAGCATCAGGTCTAGCAGGATCAGTTATGATGTGAAGAAGTTCACAGAATGCAATGAAGTTCTAAACTTTTTTTTTTTCATGATAGGTTGATCAGCTAGCATATTGTAAGTAGCTCTGGGCTATAAAACAAAGAACAGTGGCACTTTAAAAATTTTAAATGTATGTAAAAGAGAAGCTTTAAACGAAAATTTTGAAAAGTGAAAAAATCAGGGAATAATAGACAGCAGAAGAAACCAAAAGTCTGTGGGAGCCTGAAAATCTGCAGTATTTTTATAAAATGGCTAGCATAAATAAGGCTATCAACTCTGAGATACAAAAATTCTGCTCTAGTGATCTTCTGGATTTTTGCAGCTGCAAACATCATTGGCTTTTTAAATGCTTCTTTTAAAAAAATAACTGCATAACACCTACATACTATGTACTGATTCCAGTTATTTTGGATTCTTCTTAAATGCCTATATTCAAAGTAGATACTATTGAAACATAACATTTTAAAAAAATTATTATCCAACTATTTTGAATGTATTGATCAAGTTCTTACTAATTGACAGTATGATTGATTCATTTTCACTTAGATGTAATGTAAACTAGCTAGGCTTGTATGTCGTGGTTGAACCTACTTGTGATCTGAACCAACTGTGATTTACTCAATAATTTTAAAAATGATTATTAAGTATAGAATGGATCACAAGAACCAGACCTGGATTAAATAAAGTCTAATTGGCAATGATCAGCAAGCAAACATTCACATATTTGAACATGTGACAGAAGCATATGATGTACTAAAAATTATTGTGCTTTGTAAAAAATTGAAGAAAATTAAATAAGAAAAAGTCAACATATAAGACAAATGAGCAAATGAGATTACTGGAATTTCATTGGAAAAGCAAAGAATTATTATTAACTGCAAATTATATTTGTCTACAAAGTCATCAAGAATCAAAATTGATGGTACCTAAAATGGCATCTAAATAATTACATATTAAGCAATGTATGATTTCAAGTGTAAATGAAATATGTATAAATAGCACACATTCTTCAGTAATAAACATCTTCTAAATATCCATACTTATAAGCCTGTTAAATTAGACATTAAAATTGCTTGATGACAATATATTATTAAGAAATGCATATATATTCCATTAAGCCCTACCAGAATATCCATTAATAAACAAGACCTTTTCTTAAAGCATTTTGTACTAAAATACTGATTTTGAGAGATAATGGCATAGTGGTTAGAATGCAGTACTGCATGCTAGCTCTGTCCATAGCCAGGAATTCAATCCTGATCAGTTCAAGGTTGAATCAGCCTTCCATCCTTCCGAGGTTGGTAAAATGACGACTCAGATTGTTGGGGACAATATGCAGACATCTAAGTAGAAATAGATAAGTCTAAATGCCAGTGCTTGTTGTTATTTTAATTTATAATGAATCAAGAAACAAAAAAATGTATTAGCAACATTAATTAGAGTGCAGAGTTTGCTATGTTTATATGAGAGGTTTTGCTAAACTGCAGATCTGCTCTGGATTCAGCCTCAGATTCACCCACAAATCTCTGCAGTATCCAGATGTCACTTCAATGACTAAAATCTAAGGGAATTCATAGTTCATTCCATTTGAATGAAAATTATATTTGTTCCAAATACCAGACAAAGAATATCTTTATTGCAAAAAACCTCTTTGAAGCACTGCCTTTTTATCAGGCAACATTTGTATATGGACAGTTTTCTATTTGGAATTATGGAGACTGAGCAAGAAAAATGAAATTTGTGACTGGGTGGTCATGTATCATCTAATTGAGTGCCAAACGTATGTTTAATGTAAAATATGAAGAAAAAAAGTGACAGTTTAAGGTCATTCCATTAGGAATAGGAATGCATAAAACTAAGGTGACCAACCGTCCTCCTTTAGGGAGGACAGTCCTCCTTTTTAAAGTTCTGTCCTCCCTCGAAAAGTGTCCTCTTACATGTCCTCCTTTTTGATATCTGAAGACTGATCTGCATGGCTTTTTTTTCCTCATAGAATGCTCAGAACGGCGTTCCAGCACCTTTTTTTGATGGTTTTTTTTCAACTTTTGCATGAGCTGTGCTACTCCCCCTATTGGCTTTCGAAAGCCAATAGGAATTGCTGCTGAGCGCGCCAAAACGGCCGGCAAACTTTGCACATGTAAGTTGTCTGCAGCGAAGGCAAATTGGCAGGAACTTTGCACCCCTCCCTGCTACCCAACTACACCATCTCCTACAGTAGTTAGTCCCGAAGATACCTGGAGGAGACAGGAGCGGCGACGCCACGATAACTTTCTCTTATTTATTTATTTATTTATTTATTTTATTAAATTTATATCCCGCCCTTCTCCTTGCA
>NW_015386406.1:549865-600321 GCF_001527695.2 Protobothrops mucrosquamatus | reverse complement strand
ACCATGTCTTAAGGGCGCGGCGGAAGGAAGGGAGATCAGGGATCACCCTGATCTCTGGGGGCAGTTCATTCCAGAGGGTGGGAGCTCCCACAGAGAAGGCCCTCCCCCTTGGGGTCGCCAGCCGGCACTGTCTGGCTGACGGCACCCTGAGGAGACCCACTCTGTGGGAGCGTACAGGTCGATGGGGGGTAATCTGCGGTAATCTCTTAATCTTTGGCCCTGCTAGGGCAATAATGGCTGCGGACACAAGAGGCAGGGGCGGCGGGGCTGCTGTGGTCGGGGCTGCTGTGGGCAGGGATGTGAGGGGCGGTGGTGGCCAGCTGCCCCCTGTGCTGTGGGAGCCGCAGGGCTGCACAGGGTGGGTGGTGGTGCTGGCGGGGCAGCTGCAGGCGGGGTGTGTCGATGGCGGGCTACCCCCTGGGGCCGGAGCCAGCACAGCTGGTGCTTTGGGAGCCACGGGGCCTGCGCTACATGGCGGGGCAGCAGTGCTGGTGGGGTGGCTGCGGGCGGGGGCGCGGCATGTAAGCATAATTACAATATAAAATGTTATTGTTACGAATGTTTTTTATTATGCATTTATCATATTATAGTGTATTCTGTATTATTGTTGCAATAAATAAAATGTTTCTTTTATTTACGATATTTTTTTCTTCAATTTATTTGTGTCCTCCTTTTGTCACCTTAATAAAACTAAAATTTTAGTTTCAGTTTCACAATTAATCTCTGAAGTTGATAAGTTCAATAGATGCAATTTTAAAGATTTTTGTTGCTACTATTGATACACGGTAATTTCATTTTGTCCTTTTCCCTAAGATATTCATGTTCATTAACATTGCCAAATTCAAAGCAATGTGAATTTTTGTGAGATTCTAATTATTTGTTTTCCTATTAGACTAAAAATGACAAAGTCATACAGTTGATGCAAAGTCTCTCACATCCTTAAATCTCATAAAATAATCCAGGAAATTGAGAGACAAAGACCAAGCATATTTCTTTCCCCTTTATTACTTGAATCTATAATCCATATTAGATTACATCTTGGTCTAATGATTAAGGCACCAGCTACAAATAGGAAAGCTGTAAAATCTAGTCTTACTTCAGGCATAAAAACTGGCAACTTTGGGCTATTTATTTTCTCTCAACCATAGGTTTGTTGTAAAGAAAATAGGAAGAGAACAGAGCATTAAGCATATACACCACATTGATTTATTTATAAAAATAATCATCAAGGAATAAGAAATAAATAAATAAATCTATTCTATTACTAATACTTTGCCAAGTTTAGTTTGAAATTTATATAATCTGAATGAAGCTAAAGTGTGACATTTTATTGTGAAGGTGAACTAGAACTACAGCTTGATATATAAAATAGTTCCAAAAAGTAGCCAAATTAACATTTCAGTGATAATGTTATAGGTCCTGTTACTGCATTATCCAAAAGTCCCCAGACTATTGAAAACAATTTGCCTAAAGAACTGTGCTACAGCACACTAAATGGGAAATTGATAAAATCAAACTATTAAAAACATAAGAAGAACAGCACCTTGGCAGGACACAAAATGCTGACTGACTTTCTTTATTTCTTTACAAGTTTTGTGAGGTTGAAGAAAGGCACAAATGCTCCCTCACAAAAGCTCCAAACTAGACTTTATAGCAGGGAAAAAAAATTATTTCAGGGATATGAAACTAGATTTTCGAAAACTTTTAGTGGCTGGTTGTCAAGTATGGGTCAGTCAATCTCTTTCAGCCTGACAGGGTTGTTGTGGAGAAAATAGGAGCAGAAAATTTTTAGGATATGTTCACTATCATAGGTTGTATTTAAAAATAATAAAGACTGGATATAAATAAATAAATAAAAATAAAGTAAATGTCACCAAATCATAGCAATTTTTTTTAAAAAGTGCTAAAAAAGTTAATGGGATGTGGCGGTAGAAAATGCTTACCTAATAATTGCAAACACTCCAGTCAATGCAAACCTCTTTCCTTACACCTCATAAAATAATCTGGGAAATTGCAGAGGGCGTTAATTTGACAGGAAGGACCCAAATCTTTGATCTACTGGATTTGTGTCAACAGATGTGATGCAGTTCCAGCAGCTAATATTAATTGCCATCTCTAAGTTGCATTTTTTCAACAATTTATAAGATAAAAAAAATGACTATGATGTAAATTTGATCCTAAATTGTAACACATTCCCTGGATTTCTAATTCCCAGTTTCCTTTATGCCATCCAGGAAAAAGCTATTCTGCTTCTTCTTTGAGAGAGAAGATACAATGAAAGAAAATGGAGTTAAAAGACCATATGAAAGGGTAATTTTCCTATATTTAATTGGTTCTATAACACTTGATTTTCTGAGGCTCGTGATGATATGTAGATTGCAGGTTAAATTTGACTAGCAGATGCTTTATTTTCACTCATTCGTGTTTAAATGGTTTTTGCCTGGAATGGGATTTGTCCCCACCTACAGTTCTTCATTCCAGCAGGAGGCAGCTTAAATTTTCTTCTCCTAAAGAAATGCAAGTAGTCCTCAACTTATGATCATTCATTTAGTGACCATTCAACGTTACAGTGGCATTGAAAAAAAGTAACTTACGACCGTTTTCCCCACTTATAAGCATTGCAGCATCCCCACGGACATATGATCAAAATTCAGACACTTGACAAATGGCATACATTTATGATCGTTACAGTGTCCTGGGGTCATATGATCACATTTTGCAATCTTCAGACAAGCAAAATCAATGGGTAAATCTACATTCACTTAACAAATGTGTTACTAACTTAACAGCTGCAATGATTCACTTAATAACTGTGGCAAGAAATGTCATAAAATGGAACCAAAGTTACTTAACAACTGTCTTACAATAGAAATTTTGGGCTCAATTGTTGTTGTAAGTCAAGGGTCTCCTGTAGTAAGTGCATGCTGGAAGTTGCCACAATATTATCTCCTTGTATACCTAAATGAAAATATGGCCTATCAATATCTCCATGTAAAGTAAGCATATACTTGATATGCAACACATCTAGAAAAAAGCAATCAACTTAAAGCCATCTTTGTTTCTAGACATTTAATTGTCCTAACACATTTGGACTGTTGAAATCCAGAGCAGCAAGGAGATACAGAAAAATCTAATGTTTGCTGTTAACTGAAAGGTTATTCACCCAGTTTGATCTAGTGGTTAAGACACCAGACTAGAAACCTGGTTATAACTTAGCCATGAAAGCTGGCTGGGTGACTTGGGCCAGTCACTCTCTCTCAGCTCACCTCACAGGGTAGTTGTTATAGGAAAAATGGGATGAGAAAGGTGTGTTGGACAGATTTTTCACCTTGAGTGATTTGTAAAAATAATAAAGGTGGGATATAAATAAATAAAATATCTGATTAATTTTGCAACTCAATGCAGTCTAATAAAAGCACAGAGACTAACATTTCATTTTCCATCCTATTATGCTATTTTGAACAGTGTCCTTTTACTAGAGTTCTGCAAAGGGCATGCAATTGCCCACTGGGAATTAACTAGCTATAAATAATGAACTGCAGTATTTAATATTGTTGATTAAGAGATATAATGCAGATAATATATACTTCAACATTCTGTTTAAATTTCTGATTGATTGGTAGAATATTTATAGATTATATAAACATAAATTGTCTTGGGGGAAAATATGATTTCTGTAAATGTGTTTTCAGAATAAAGAATATGGAATAAAACCCATATTTGGTGCCCTCTACTGACCAAATCAATATTTTTCATGCATGTAGTTCAAAATAAAAAAACACTTTTTTTTGTTATTTTTAGTGATGCAAACTATTTAAATGCTGATATACATTTCAGTTACTGTCAATTCAGGCCTAGTTTAATACAAGGTAATTCATAATATGGTTTATTTGTTTTTTTCAAGTGATTTATAAATTGTGGTTAGAAGTTGGCATATTATGTGATCCCAGCCTATTTAAATTGTTCTATAAATGATAATTAAATGAACAGATTAGTGTGATAACCAACATGACCTACTATTATAATGATAACTGTTAACAAAATAAGAGATAGAATCAATATTTTCAATAGATGCTATACACACAAATATATACAACTCCTTTTTTACGACATTGTAATCCCTTAATTTGGGGTAGAATTGGGGTGATTGAGTCAGGGAAGAGTTGGGGTAGAGCCAGACAATATATGTGTGTGTTTGTGTGTATGTGTGTGTATATATATATGTATGTATGTATGTATGTATGTATATGTATATGTATGTATATACAGTTAGATAGATAGATAGATAGATAGATAGATAGATAGATAGATAGATAGATAGATAGATAGATATAGAGATAGAGAGATATTTATATATATTCTATTACTTATACATTTCATTTTATATGTTTGTTTTTCTCAAATTAAACAAACAGGTGTTGCTGTTAATTTCTATTGAAATAAACAGATGTCAGTATGCACATTGAAATGGGTTAAATGGTTTTGGTCTCCTCAGACCTGCAAGAAATTCTGGAATTATAATTCCTGGCTAGATAGTATATTAGATTCAAATAAATTAATGATTTAAACAATGCAACACTTTCTTGAAATTTTTGAAGAGGTCATAGCATCATCTAAAATGCCATGCTAACAAGGAGTTATATAAACTCCAATTCAATACATAAATATAGAATATTTAAGTTCAATACTAAGAGAAAATAAAACGAGGAAGAAATGGAAATGGAGTTATGAGAACCACAAAATAAAAATATTTATAGAACTGGCATAAGATTGAGGTATCTAATCTAGTTTGTTTCTAACATTGAAAATATAAATTGACATTTCATATGAGGGCACTGTACTTTCACATTTGTTGAATTGGTACCTTGGTACCAAATGTAGAATAAGAGCAATATATTGTGTTTCATTATTGAAGCAATTATCTTCTTTATATGAAAAGTCACTTCCTTATTAACAATATCACTGTTATAGATCAAACTTGTGTTTTTTAATAACTGCTAACCACATGCTATAATGAACTGCTTTTGTTCAATAGGCAGTACTATTACTGTAGATCCGTGGTGGCAAACCTATGGCACGCATGCCACAGGTGGCATGCAGAGCTGTCCCTGTGGGCACACATGCCATTGCCACAGACAGAGGGATGCAGGGCTGGGCTCCTCCCTCCCCCTCTCCACGCATGCGGAGTCCAAGAACAACTGCGAGAGGTGGGCAGATGAGGGAACCTATAAAAGGAACAGTTTTGATGGGAGAGTGAGTGAGCGGCTTTTGGAAGTGACTAGCAGTGGGTTTCAAATCATTTAACAACCAGTTCTCTGCCTCACCTTCCCTCCATCTTGGTTGGGCTGGGCTGCTCAGGGGGTCGCTGGGGTGGGTGCAGGAGGGTGGGGGTCATCAGATCCCAGCTGGGGAAAGGCAAGGAGGTCGGGCTAGGGGGAGTGGGAGGACCAGGAAGCCCCCGCTGGCCGAGCCTCTCATCCACACTACGGTCACTTAGGATTGCATAGAAGGGGCACCGGGCAGGGGTTGGGGGGTGGCTGGCAGGGGGGAATCAGAGCCGCCATCTCCCTTCCATAGTGCAGCCCCATCGGCATGGGCGGAGATGG
Organism: Protobothrops mucrosquamatus; assembly: GCF_001527695.2. Classification (NCBI taxonomy): domain Eukaryota; kingdom Metazoa; phylum Chordata; class Lepidosauria; order Squamata; family Viperidae; genus Protobothrops; species Protobothrops mucrosquamatus. The sequence goes on along the minus strand of NW_015386406.1, from coordinate 594,715 downwards.
GCGCTTGCCGGCCTCTATGTGCGGGGGCCGATGGTGTCAGGCAGCAGATCTGAAAGTGAAGCTGTGCTGCCCATCCTCGTGCTGGTGGGGGCGGTGGTGGTGGGGGAAGGTGGGATCTGGCATGCGCCCACTCTTTGCCGCTGTTGCCCCACATCATCCTGCATGCGCATCCAGGACATGCGTGCGGGACGATGTGGGATGGCAACAGGGAGAGGCGGATATGTGCCACAGCTCACCTTCCCCACTGCTGCCTCCACCAGTGCGAGGATGGGTGGCACAGCTTTGCTTCCAGATCTGCTGCCGGCCAGGTCTGGGTATGCAAGGCTCACCACCGCCACATCCTGTTTCCCTGTGTGGTTCGCCGGTCAAGGGGCTCAGAGCAGCAGGAGGAGCAGTTGCCGCCACCCCCGTCAGAGCCATCATGTAGACAGGGCCCGCACCAGATGAGGGCTCCTTTCCGGCTGTCCTGGGGCCATCTCTGCCCACACCAATGGGGCTGCACTCCGCCCACGCTGATGGGGCTGCCGTGATGCAGGACAGCCAGCAGGCTGTGGCTGCTGACAGACACCATCGGCCCCCATGCGCTCCCTGGCCTCTGTGTATGTGGGCCATTGTGTCAGGCAGCAGCTGATCCGGCCCCTGCCTCGCCTTGCTTTGCCCCGCAGCAATTGGGGCACACCCACCCTGCCTCGCCTCACCTCACCCCGCAGGACGAGCCTCCAGCCCACTGCCCCACCTGCCAGAGACATTCTGGATCTCCCCCAATCCTGCCCGGCCCCACATGCATTCCTCCCCATGAGCATCATTGAGGTGGCCACACCCACCATGGCCACACCCACCCACTCGTCCGTGACCACCGCAGCCATGCCCACCCAGCACCTGGTGATAAATAAATGGGTTTTGGGTTGCAGTTTGGGCACTCGTCTCTAAAAGGTTCGCAATCACTGCTGTAGATGATTAAACATTAGAAGGATACTGCTATTGCTATTGTCAATCCAAACTTCCTTTTAAGTGACCCTTAATTTTTAAGAATTGTTCTTACTTGAGTGTTCAGTTACTTAATAAGTATCTAAGATTGAGATTCTCAAACGTTACAGTGCCTGCAACCAATAAAAATGCTAAAGGAAAAGTAATTCCTTAATTTTTATTATAAATTTTACTACATCCAAAACTCAATAAACATTATATATAGTATATAACATGTAATCAGTTATATGCAGAAACAGTTTGTATGACCTACTTATGAATAAAACTATTGATTATTATATTATATTATTATATTATATTATTATATTATATTATATTATTATATTAATTATATTATATTATATTATATTATATTATATTATATTATATTATATTATATTATATTATATTATATTATATTATATTATATTATATTATATTATATTATATTATTATATTATTATTATATTATATTATATTAATTATATTATATTATATTAATAATATAATAATATAATATAATATAATATAATATAATATAATATAATATAATATAATATAATATAATATAATATAATATAATATAATATAATATAATATAATATAATATAATATAATATAATAATATAATATAATATAATATAATATAATATAATATAATATAATATAATATAATATAAATATTATATTATATTATATAAAATATTGCAGAGAATTCCATTGCTTGCACTCTGTCAAAGTGTGATGAGATCCTTTTTGAATCAGAAATGCATTTTGACAAGGAAAAACAGGACAGTGAAGACTTTTAAGTTTTTGTTTTTTTACTGTTTATAATGAAGATCTTTATATCAAGTGTTTGCAACAAGTATGTACAACACAATTCTAGTGTTAATATAGTGTAAGATTTCCTCCTAAATCTCCAGTCATACCACTTTCATAAAGAAGATTCCAATAATTTTTTTTCTGAATTCCTTCCATACCAACATTTTAAATATCAAACTATTTGGTCTTTGAAAATACTGGAATTGTTGTACTTAAGGGCTTTTTAAATTCAAAACATTTGCAATGTCATATATTTATATTTGCAGAAACATCACTCATTAAATTATGACAGGAACATGCTTCTAGGCGTCATACTAAAAGAACAAATATACTGGATAATATGTAGTTATAGTACTATGTAAGCTAATTTTTTAAATATTATATTTCAAAGTTAATACATTTTTTGCAAAAATCTAAAAGAAATACAAATTTAATTAGAAGTGTGTTTGTCATTTTATTTTCTTAACTTCTGTAGGATATGATTAAACAAACAATCAAGAAGAACAAACTTTAATCATGGACTAAGAACAAAGAGATATTTCTTCTATTTAAAATGACTTGTGAACTGAGGTTTGCCAGTCAGCTGTCTTAACCAATTTTTAGAAGTTTGAAGACACTGGATAAAAGCTGAAGTCAGAATATAACAGGTAAGCTAAATAGAATATAACAAGAGGAACATGTTATTGGAATTCAACTGTAATATTGTACAACCAGATAATCTGGCCAGTTGTTAGGTATAATAGAATTGAGGAATGGAATTATACCCAAATTGTCATGTAAGCTCTATAATAGCTTTAACAGTGGGTTTTTTTAAATCTAAAACTCTATCCTATATGCAAAGGAATTCCAGATTTTGCATATATTCTGTGACATAGCCCTAGTTATCATTGTTCTACTACAGAAAAAAATTAGAAAAAATAACCCACATTTGATTTATTGCTTGGTGTATTAATAATATTAATCTATATTGTGCTTTAAAACTAAGCATAGAAGAAGCACAAAATACATTGCAATATCAAAATATAAATCAGATTAAAAACCTAGGCAATGCCAAGGGATATTGGAATGCCAACACAGTGACCCCCTTACAATAGAAAGAATTAAAAACTGGACTCTATAAAATCTATTAGTACTACGTTTCTCCATCTTCATCTGTTTAGTCACATCTGACATTCAGAGATTTATATATCTAATTCTCCAAAGCACCTGAGAGCAGGATAAGTGATGGGTGTAAGCTTAACAAAGAGAGATTCAGCCTAGAATTACCTGTTAATGAGAACATTTAATCAATGGAATGGCTTGCCTCATACTAAAAAGCAGAGACATCACCCTGCCAACAAAAGTACGTATAGTCAAGGCCATGGTTTTCCCTGTTGCAATGTATGCCTGTGAAAGTGGACAATAAGAAAGGCTGAGCGCCAAAGAATTGAGGCCTTTGAACTATGGTGCTGGAGAAGACTCCTGCGAGTCCCCTGGACTGCAAGGCGATCAAACCAGCAGTGCTAAAGGAGATCAACCCTGACTGCTCTTTAGAAGTCCAGATCCTGAAATTGAAACTCAAGTACTTTGGCCACCTAATGAGAAGGAAGGACTCATTGGAGAAGAGCCTAATGCTGGGAAAGATTGAGGGCAATAGAAGAAGGGGACGACAGAGAATGAGGTGGCTGGATGGAGTCACTGAAGCAGTAGGCGTGAGCTTAAATGGACTCCAGAAGATGATAAAGCCAGGGACTTTTGGCTACTTAATGTGATTGTGTGTTGCCAGAAGTACTAGTAAGGTAATCTGACTGACTTTGTGTCTGGTTGTGTTAAGCATGTTATGTGAACACAGACTCTGTTTATATATCTCAACAAAATTGCAAAAGTTTCTAGTGAATTCTGAATGCGAAAAATAATAATTAAAAAGTATTTTTCTTTTAAGTACAAAAGTATTTTATATTGTGCTTTATTATCAAGCAACAGCATATTCGGTATGAAGGATCTTAAGAATGTATTTTAATTATATTAAAGTTTCCTTTCATTTGACTTATTCAGCTTTGCTATCTCCAATTTTTATAACAAAGTTTCACAAAACATTTTAAAACCAATTTTTTTAACATAATCATCACTATTTCCAGATCTATGTTGAGATTACAACATTATATTTATGTTTTTATAACTTCCAGAAAACACTTTTAGTCAATTGAAATCACCTTTTTGATTTCCAAGCTGGCCAATAGCTGAATGCCTTTTACCTCAAATCATGAAATAACCACTAATCATGAAACAACAAATACCGCCATACTATCACTGGATTCATGAAATAAAATATCTGATATCATTGATATCTTCCCTTTCCACAATTCATGTATTTTCCCCTTATAAATGTAGAACAGGGTTGGGCAATTATGGCCTCTTTATGACCTGTGGATTTCAACTCCCAGAATTCCTTAGCCACAGGTTGAAGCCCACAGGTCATAAAGGGGCCATAGTTGCCCACCTCTAATGAAGATAGTCCCTAAAGGTTCAATTAACTACAAAGATATACTTTTTCAATCAGAGAAAGAGTTTCTAGTACTTCCTTTAATATTGTTTTCCCCATTTATTTTTCATTTGAATTAGTTGAGAATTATTATTTTGCAATTTTATCAAGGACAGCTAATCAGATACACTGCTCTATGCCTAAAATGCTATCTATGTCATCTATGCTTATCATTCCTTCATGCATACATACATACATTCTTTCTTTAAGAAAATAGATTAGCAGAAGAAAACTATTAGCTGCAGATTAAAAATGTAAAACATTTCCTGTTAACTATTTTAGAAAATATTTGTTCCTGTTCAACAGTTTCACATACCATATACAGTGATGGTTTGGGCACTTATAAGATATCTCATGCCAAATCTCAGTTCTGTTACTGATGCTTTATTTTTGAACTCTTTGTGATGAGTAGCAATGAAAGACAATAATCTCCCAATTATCTCTCCTTCTCTACTGCTTTACACTTCCTGAAGTCTGTAGACATATTTTACTTCCTCAACAGAAACATCTGTTATGTATTTCCTGTAATTAGGCGATTAAAATTAGTTGCCTTAATAATGTATAAATACTATATGGCTATTTACTGCAGAGATTTTTCTTATTATAAAACAGACGATTACAAATTTATTCCAGGATTATAGAATAAACACAGTTAATACTGCTGTTAATCAGATTAATAAAATTTAGAGGTTATTGTTATGAAACTCAGTTATCCTTTTCTATTGTTTAGAACTGAAAATATAACTCTGCTCCCCTTTCATAAAAAATGCTGAACCCATAAGCTAATTAAGTACACATAATTAAATCTAAAGTTATATTTAGATCCCAGAAAACTTCTTCAACTTCTTCATGTGAAAACATCTGGTAAAAACTCCCTATGCCTACGGATATCAGTTAAATTTACTCCTGTGGTACGATTCTGTTAACACATTATATCCCATCTTCAAAGTATAGTTCTAGTCTTCCTATGCACCTGGTTTCCTACATGTTAGGACTGGTGTCAGACTTAAAAACCTTATTGTACTTTACCTTCCCTCTCCCTTCTACTGCAGTGCATCAGGGCAGAGTATGTTTGAATCTCTTTCAAATGTTTCAGCTCTGTCTGTTTATGTTATGGTTCTCATCTTTTTCAAGATCCTATTTTTGACCTTCCACACGGAGTAACCAAGGTACGTATGTATGTGTTGTGCTTTTCATTGCACAGGCACCTCTTTGGTGGTTTGGTTACCCCAGATTTTGGGATTTCTTCATCTTAATTGGTTAGTAGTGAATTTTAACTATTTTTATAAAGTTCAATTGGTTTTATTGTTATCTGACTCAGATGTTCCACTGAATAGAAATATCTAGAATGAAATATGAAGCATATAATATCAAATAGATTTTCTGCAACTTATTCAAAAAGACATGCTTGTTCACTTTTTGTGAGTTCATTCTAGACCACGGGTGTCAAACTCACTGTGTCATGTGACGTTTAGCGACATATTGCGACTTTTTTTGCGTTGCCGGAGCTGTAGTGGGTGCGGCCTCCGTATGATGCAACTGGTCCATGGGCCGGTACTGTGACACCCCTGTTCTAGACTGATTCCTTGAAGCTGCAAAACAATCAATACTGCTCAAATGCTCTACATGACAGCATTTGAAGCCATTCCTAGAGCTTCTGGCTATTTGTGCCAGTATCCTACCGGTATTTTCTTCCATATAAGTGTGCTTAGAAGATCTTGAAGTAGTTGCACTAAATGTTTGAACAGCTATAGCTGCTCTATGGCTTTGAGAAACTGTTGGCAAAACCATTCATAGAATTATTTGCATAGGTGTAGAACAAGTTCTGAGAAATAAAACTTTCCATTAGTGGTGCCATTTTTTTTTAAAAAAATACAAATGCATTAGCAAAATGTATTTATGATGCCACCATCTTTTATATTGCAAGTAGATAAAGATCATTATAAATTATAGAACATTGGCTATTGTATACTAGAGACAAAAAATCTATCAACAAACTGTTGAAGGATGAAAAGTAGGCCAATGTAATTTTAATAATCTGACATTTGGAAGATCTATAAATAGGAAAGTCATGATGCGAATAAAAATATCAATCGTATTACCTGGATCTATTCATACCTTAGGCCTGAAATAAACATTTATAGTTTTGCTTTATTTTCAATCAATTTTCTCTTTGGCAGTCATATAGCATTAAAACTTAAAAGAGTGAACATAAGAGTTAATGTAATTTTAGAATGACTCGTGTACCAAAGTGTGTGTCATTTTGTATCTATTATATCTAGATTTTTCCAGTTTCATAGTATTGAAACTGGTATAATTAAGCATTTTCAAAATAAAACATCCTTATGTTGAGTTCTAGAAAATTTAACTATCTGCAGATTGCTGTATTTTTTAAAAAAATATGCTTATAGGAAATTCTCAGAAATGGTCATTTATAGTGTACATTGTAGAAGTCTTTCCAGATTTCACATCAAATAGTTTATGCTATTTTTTTTCCTTGCTTGTTTATAGCTCTTAAATAATGTTGTAATCCATCCAGTGAATATTGATTATTAAGGCATGATGGGAACTATACAGAATAGCAAGAATACTGATAAAACCTTCTATAATATCAAATAAAAATAAAAGTCAGGTTAAAAAAAAAAGCTTAAAATATTCCTGAGTAGTAACACTTTTCCTCATTTTTTCCCTCATATTTGAAGCTTTTCTGCATAAGGTCCTTTGCGTATTTTTAAAAACTAACTACAAATCCAGTTTTATTTTTTGCTTTTTTAGAAAAAGGGAACAATGGGGCAATGCACCAAGGACTGTAGGTCAGTATTTTTCATCATCAAATCAATATTTTCCATTCAAAGGAATCAAATTCAACTATCACAACAAGAGTTATTTCAGAATTTCCCATACATTCCCAATTAATGAGCTCATGAGTTTAAAGCACACAGAACAATGGAGAAAAGAATTACACTGAAGTAGGCTAAAGCAAGAAGAAAATAGATGGGAGGATGTGATGTTATGATATTTCCCTTCAAAGTTTTTTTAAAGGCTCTATATTGAGTATAACAGAACAGGAAAAGGTATGATTGATACATTTCACAGCTGCCACTAGTCCTTGGGTCCATTTAAATAGTGGGAAATTAAATCACATTTTATTTCTCATAGCCAGGGCTTTTTTTTGTCATAGAATGCCCAAAACGGAGATCCGGCACCTTTTTTGGATGGAACCTTGTAGGGTAGGCAAGGCGGGTTGTATAATGTGTGTGAGTTCCAGAACCTTTTTTTTTTTTTTTTTTTACAAAAAAAGCACTGCTCATAGCAGACAGAACTCTGAAATCAGTGACATCTCTGCATAGATTAATCCCCTAGAATTTGACTTTAAAGTCCACTAGGATTCTTTCCATCAGTGCAAACTAACTACAGCTTTTCATTAAAACTATATTCTCATATTATTTCAAATATGTCTATTCCTCCAGAAGAGGATCTCAATTATCTACCAATCCTTGTTTTTAATTACTTAATTTAAAATACCTCACTTCAAATGAAATCCAAGGATAACCAAAAAGACGTGTTTAAAAAAATGCAATTATGCTAAGTCCCAATCCCTTTTTATGTGCGTTGCATCACATATAAAAACTGGAGACTTTGGTAGCATGGTTGTGGCTGCCATGTTAATTTTTTAAATACTTTCCTATGAACACCAATACCCCAATCTCAAAATAAACAAATAAAAATCTTGGATTTAGTGGCATACCACTCAATTTTTGAAGTGCAGGATTCTTAGTAACGTTGGAGCAGACTTTTTACAAATTATTGGAACAATTATATATGACAGTATTATCAACAATGTTATCTAGATTTAAGCAATTTGCTAACTAAAATATTATCAATTGTAATCAAGATTTGAGCAGAATGGGTAAGTTTAGCTTTATGATTTAACCACAGCACAAAGTAGCAGATTCTTATACTGCTTGGTTTCATGCATCGATGATATGAATAAATGCCGGAAACTGTTGTGAGTCACTCTTCTAATTTTCATGCTGCAATTAGAAATTCAAAAATGAACAATATATTGGAATCCACAACTTTTTAACATAATTCAGTTAAGTTGAAGAATAATGCCAAAAAATCTTTTCTTTCTGGTTGTTGTTGTTGTTAGTTGCGAAGTTGTGTCCGACCAATCGCGACCCCGTGGACAATGTTCCTCCAGGCCTTCCTGTCCTCTACCATCTTCTGGAGTCCATTTAAGTTCACTCTACTGCTTCAGTGACTCCATCCAGCCACCTCATTCTCTGTCATCCCCTTCTTCTATTGCACTCAATCTTTCCCAGCATTAGGTTCTTCTCCAGTGAGTCCTTCCTTCTCATTAGGTGGCCAAAGTACTTGAGTTTCAACTTCAAGATCTGGCCTTCTAAAACAACAAAGATAATTTGGAGAAGAAAATTAATCAAAATGTCATTTCTGAAAAATAATCACAGTTTGTTGCATCAGCTCTTTAGATATGCTGTTCAATTGTAATTATTATTATAATCCTCGCAAATGTTTGTGGCTCTCTGTATACCTAGAGATGATGCTCCTAGCATTAAAAAAATCCAGTAAATTTTATTCCTTTTGTTCATTTTGCTTGAAACAAAATTATAAAAAGATGTTTAAAATGGCATTTTTGTACTGCTTGGGAAAGTCTGCAGGCTCAGCATATGGCAAGAAAACTTTTTCTAAATGTTCCAGTAATTGCAGGCAAAGATGTAAAAAACAGCTTGCCAACAGAAAAAAGTAAAATCAAAGGATTGAACAGTGGAATCTTTACACCTATTGCTACATAAACTGATACTTTAGAATCAAAATAAATAAATTAATATGCTAAAAAGAAATTATTCAAATATTTTGAACTGTTCTAAATTCTTAGAGTTTGAGGTTTTTCCTTAAGAGTGAAAATGAAATGGAATGAATTATTACGAATTCTATCAATTTGTATAAAAATTCAAGCTCAATCTGCAACAAATGACCTACAGTTATTTTAAACTATCATACTCATTAAAGAAGATGAGAAAGAAGAAGTGAATATAAATATATGATAGACACAAATCATACATTCATAATTAACTGCATTAAAGCTTGCTTTACTTATTAATTTCAATTTAAAAACTACATATCACATAGCAGATAAAATGTAGTTGCCTAATTTGTGATGCAGAGAGTCATGTTACCACAATGTCTTTAAACCTGAATTCTTCTGAAGTGCCAACTTGGACTAGTAGTTAAGGCACCAGGCTAGAAACCAGGAAATTGTGAGTTCTAGTCTGTAAGATGAACTTAGTGCTATCTTCTTATAAAAGCTTTGTTTGCATCCCAAATCATTCTTACTTCTTTTTTGGGCGAACCATCATTTCCATTTCCTTTTTCAACAACATTCAATCTCCATTTGAAAGAGTAATTTTTCCTTTTAAAATTTAAAAGGCCTGTGTTGTCGTCTGAAAAAGTCTTTGGTAATATCTTCATTTTATGAATATTAGTCAGTAAACTCTTAGAGATTCAAATTATATCTATTCTTGAAAAAGATTGATTTCTTTTTTTTAAAAAAAAATAGATATATTTGTTTAAATCACTATGTTTGTATTTCTATACATCAGCAATCTTGAAATTGTCCAATAAGTCAAAGAAAAACTTTGGTAGTTTGCTTTGTTTAATTTTAATATTCAGTATTATAATGGGAATTTCTTTAAGTACAATTATATCTGTATTATCAATTTTCAATCTAATATTAAAATGCTGCAACAGAACTTTAGTCTTTTAAAATTTTGGGCTGGAAGCTAAAACATATGAAGACTAGTTACAGGAATTGGGCATGTCTAGTCCAATGAAAATGATACATGATACCAATAAAAATTTGAGAGACTCCTACAAAGATGAGGGGGTCAAACTATTTTCCAAAGCAGCAAAAGGCAAGACAAGAAATAATGGATGGAAACTAACCAAGGAAAGAAGCAGCCTAGAACTAAGGGGAAACTCCCTAACAGTGAATGGCTTGCCAGCAATGGCTTGCCAGCAAAAAAAAAGGTTGTGAATGCTCCATCCCTGGAGGCTTTCAAAAAGAGACTGGACAACCATTTCTCTGAAATAGTATAGGGTCTCCTGCTTGATCAGGGGATCAACACTACTATTCCATGTCCTATGTTCTTTTTGACAAAATGCATAAGGCATCTCTTAATTTTGCATATCATATATTGATCCTATAAACTTTGTCAATCTCTGTGCCATCTTTATCCAATCCAAAATGTAAAGCAGGGACTTAGCAGTCTTTTCTCCTGTATCTTTCCCATGGTCTTCTGAAATTTCTCTAAAACTTAAAGAAAATGTTTTTTTCTCAATTCCAATAATTCTAAGTCAGTGATGGCAAACCTTTTAGAGACCAAGTTCTCAAAAATTGGCCCCGCCCCTGCTCCACCCCCTACCCCACCCCTGCCCCACCCCTGCTCCACCCCACTCTACCTGCCCACAGGGCCAGTCACTGCCTCCAGGGCCCACCGCAGATCGCCCAGGCAGCCCAGCAGCGCCATGGCGGCCACGCCCTCTGCCCATGCCCTGCAGCATCAACTGTGCGTGACGGGGCGTAAGGGCAGAGTCTTGTCTATGCTGCCTGGCTGCCATGTCCTTGGCTGCGCTGCTCCTGTGGGCCACGCTCAGGGGCGACTCTCCTACAGGGAGGCTGCTGGTGAGGAAGGGGTCGTGGGCGGAGGCAAGGCTGGGGCAATAGTATGTGACCAAAGAAAGGGTTCTGAGTGCCGCCTCTGGCACCCGTGCCATAGGTTCACCACCACTGTTCTAGGTTGTCCAAATCTTTCTGTTTTTCTGTTTATAACGTCTCTCTTACTTTCTAAAACTTTCAATTTGTCATAGATTAGGTTGTACATCTCCAACCAATTGTCCTACAGATTCTACAATCTTAACTTCATCTTTCATATCCCTTATTATTCCTACAAGTCCTTCTTTCATTTGTAAAAACAGCCATATTATTAGCAATTGTTTCATTTATATCATTGTCAAATTCTTTAAACATTTATGCAATAAATCTGTTGCAATGTCCTTGTGTATAAACTGTTATTACGAATTTCTTTTTCCTCAACCTATTTTTGCGGGGGGGAGGGGTTGGTTGCCACTGTAATCTGTATGGCTCCAAAGTGAAACTATGGGTAATTCTCAACTTATGATCACAACTGAGCCCAAATTTTGTTTGCCAAACCAAGGAAGTTGTTAAATGGGTATTGCCCCATTTTACAACCTTTTTTTACCACAATTGCTAACCAAATCACTGCAGTTGTTAAGTGAATCATGCAGTCATTAAACAAATCTGATTTTACTTATTGATTTTGTTTGTGGGCAGCCAGCTTGGAAAGTTACAAATGGTGATTATATGACCTAGGACAGTGCAACTATTATAAATACATGCCAGTTGCCAAACACTTGAATTTTGATCATGTGACCATGATGTTTCAACCTTGTAAGTGTGAAAACTAGTCATAGTGCCAGTGCAATTTTGAACAGTTACTAAATGATTGGTAAGTCAAAGACTACGTATATGTCAACTATATAGTAGTTGAAGGCAAGCTTCACTTATTGTATTTTTTTCTTTTTTTCTGTTTTGCCTTTTTGTGTTTTAAATACTTTACTCTCAATTAGCTCAATTAGTAAATACACACTGGCTCACATTATCTTTATCTTTTTTATTTCACAAAATTCACCAATTATCTATTTTTCTTAATAATAAACTATCAACATTTCCATGAAGGTCCAAACTGTTCTACCAGTTAATTATAATGTTGTCATGATAGAAAAGAAAATTATCCTTCTGTTTTCTAAAATCGCTATATCCTTTAGCCATTTAAAACTCTTAAATTTAAGCTATTTGCTTTTAAGTCAAAATCTTTTAAAATAGTATTTTTCTCTCCTTAATTTTAACAAAAAGGTGATTCACCAAGTGTCTTTATTCTTTCCTGATGGTGAAAAGGTCTCTCTTAAGTTGTATGTTAATTATGTCTGTTTAAGGAAGTGAGGCTTTTGTAGGCCAAGTGTCCATCAAGGCCGCACAACAGTTTTGAGCACAATGGTAATCGCTTGGCTCCCAAGCTAATTCATTATTGACTGAAAAAAATTCAATTTATATGGTTGCCTCACCAGAACCAGCTGTCTGGAGCACAAGCAGATGATCTCTTGATTTCTTCTTTTCCAAAAAGAATATTGTCGACCAGAATTATTAGAGAATCATTAAGGATAATATCAAATTAAATCAAGAGAGTAATTAATGGCAGAAGGATATTGTTGTCAATGGTTTTCCCATTTACAATTATCAGAAAGATAGAAAATGGATAAAAAAACATAGCATGGAGCAAAAGAAGACAGAACTGAAGTTCAACTGCATACAGATGATGATCAGATGATGATCAGATGATAATTAATTGTTAAAATAAATAAACTTTGATTAAAATTTGAAAAAGCAATAAAAATAGCACTTAGACATTTATATAACTTCACAGTGCTTTACAGTCCTCTCTAAGCAATTTACAGAGTCAACATATTGCCCCCAACAAGCTGGGTTCTCATTTTACTGACTTCAGAAGGATGGAAGGCTGAGTCAACCTTGAACTGTTCAGAATCAAATTCCTGGAGAGAGCAGTGAGTTAACCTGCAATATGGCATTCTAACCATTGTGCCACCACAGCTTTAAAATGAAGATTAAGATTAGGATTAATAACAATTAAATAAAAGATTAAAACCAAGAAGACTGACAGTACAGAGGACTTTTGTCTCTCACAATCAACCATTTCCATCATAGCATGCCCACACATAAGAGCCCCAAGCCAGCCAGCAGAATAAGATTTTAAGGCTTTTCTGAAAGACCAGAAGGGTGGAAGGAGATCTCAGTCAGGAGGCAAAGTGTTCCAAGGTGTAGGGTCATGGCAGAGAAGGCACTTCTCCTTTACTAAACAGCTGAAATTCTTTGGCCAAGGGAGCCCAAAGAAAGCCTCATCTGCTATGCAAGTGAGGCAGCCAATCCCACTGGAGTGAGACAGTGCCTAAAATAATAATCTAGTCCCATGCAATGAAGGGCTTTAGAAGCAAACTGCATTCAATGCAACTCACTCAATCCTGCAGTCATTCCTTAAAGTGTCATTTTCATGGGTATATTTTGAAAATCACAAAAAATTGTGGAGAAAACAGGTCAGAAAATACTACTGCAACTACAGTCTATCAGATATTATGGGACTACAATTCCAAGAATTCTCAGTACTTACAGTATTGAGTTCTCAATGCCTTTGGATCTCAGCCTAAGATAAAGTTTCCAATGGCTTCTCAAACAACAGATGTAAGGTATATGTTTAATCAAAGTTAACTGTATTGTGAAAATGAACAACAACATAGGGGAATTTTTTTAAAAAATAAATATTCAAGCAACTTATATTTTCATCACCCTTCTTTATTTTAATTATCTGGTTTTTAAAAGCTTATAACCTACTCTTCCTGAGAACTACATTTTATAACTCCCCACCTGATTTCTTAATTACATTCTTTTGCACAAAGTGACTCTTGTATCTTCCTATTAGTTTCATCCCTGATCTCAGAGTACTATTGAACTCAGTCATTCAGTAGAAACAATAGCATCTACAGTTCCAACTTTCATTGCTGGTTTCTTATTTCACTGAACTTGAGCCAGACCATAGCCATTTGTGAGGAAAAGTCACAGGCATACAAAGCTCTACCTTTTCCCAGTTCCAATGTAATGATACTTGATACAAGCAAAAATGGAACAAGAAATCCAACTATTCAATAGGCCAAAATGTGAACTTGCAAGATTGGGATACTGAAGAAAAGGAAGGAGGGGCAGGATTGGTCATTACTATTTCATTTGCAAGTGAGCACATTGTGTAAATCCAGATTAAGAAGCTGGGCAGGTCAGCTGAACACAAGACTATAAATCACATTCACTTTAAAACATCTGTTTGCTTGGGAAGGACTTTTACTAACACAACAGACCAACTCTGGTGAGCAAAATTCAGTCTTGTTATTTTATTTCACATTACCCAACTCATCAAATAAAGAGATGGGAAGAAATAGTTCATAGCAGTTTGCTATACAATATTTGTTAGGCATGTCTATTATTATATATGAACTCTAATCAAAGTAAGTTTCAAAAGACTAAATTGATTGCAGTAATTTGTTCACTATACAAAAATATCCACTATATAAAAATAATATGATGTTCCTTAAAAACTCTGTATGTAATATACAAACATACATTTTAAGGAGTATTATTAAGAGAAATAGTGAACAGTTACTTCTTTAAAGGCTGAAAATTATGCCTACAATAGTTTGTGAAGCTGAGTATTTTTTTACCTAACAATTCAGCTATAATTCTTTATAAACAAATGTGTTAAAAGTGTATTATTGCTAATTAAAATTTGGATTTCAATATCACATTTATGGTTTAGACTACTCTTTTATTTGTACAGGACTTCCTAAAGCAGTTGGAGTTAAATTTATACTAATAATATTTGAAGAGGGAAGAAAATATGTATTCAGCAGTGAGCTTATCCTTCATATTACTTGCCATTTCATCCAATTTTGCAATAGCAATCAATAAGGAAAAGCGAGTACCCCAGACCCTCTCTAGAGGTATGATGATTTCATTCTGTTTCTAAATTTCTAAACAGGCTAATTATAAAATAAATTGTGACTCAATTTTCTGAAAATTGTTTTGTAACTAATATTGGGCTAGAATACAATGGGATAATACTTCCTACCGTCAAACTCTACATTTTAAAAATAAATAAATTAAAGTACCAATAGAATTTTACCTCTTTTTGCACACATTGGTGCATTTTAGTGCATACGGCCTTACAAAAATGAGCTATGAATCTAAGGTACAGTAATTTATATTTGTTTTAATATACAAAATCTGTGATAAGTAAAGAAATTATGTTTAACACATTTCAAGAAGTTATGGTATAGGGTTTCCTGTTATATTTCCTGTGTGGAATAGTGTTTCCTGCATGAGCAGGGGGTTGGACTAGATGACCTCCAAGGTCCCTTCCAACTATCATCATCATCATCATCATCATCATCATCATCATCATATAAAATATATTGAGGACAGTTAAATAGATAGCAACTCCATCTAAACCATGAACCTATTATTCTCCTAGGATGGGGAGATGATATCACTTGGGTACAAACATACGAAGAAGGCCTCTATCAGGCAAAACAAAGGTAAAAATAATTTTAAATCTTTCAGGGGGAAATAGAATATTTTATTTTTGTTCCTGCTCTTATGAACAGAATATTTGTAGCTTGTCAGTGGGTTTTAGTTTATTACTTATAGATGCTGTATTATTCAATGTATTTATCTCATATGATAGAAAAACCATGTTTCCTAATACTTATTTTCTTTTTGAAAAAAGTAATAAGCCATTGATGGTTATTCACCATTTGGAGGATTGTCAATATTGTCAAGGTAAGTCAAACCAATTTGATTTAAAGTGAAAATCTGGGGAATGCATTTACAAACACATATCACTCAACTGTATTCTTTTATTGTAGTATATTTAAGACTCTGAGATCTCAGTCTATAAATCATATTGCTCTATATGATAAAGGAAAAATAGTTGGGAGAAACTGCAAATTTCTAATTAGAATCTTATTTTTGAGAATTGAATATTTTAGAATATTTCAGATATTACTGCTAAAGGGGAGAGTGTGAGTGAGGATGGTGCTGTAGGCTGGTGCTTTATTTTGCCGTATGCCAACTATATATTTATTTATTATTAAAATAATATGTTTAAAATCTCAGTTGGGGCTATGAACCTGGTAGGCACCACGGGACATCTCAGGCATATTATTAATGACCAGTGCTTTTTTTCTAAAAAAAAAAAAAAAAGGTGCCGGAACTCACACATGTCATACAACCCGCCTTGCCTACCCTACAAGGTTCTATCCAAAAAAGGTGCCGGAACTCCGTTGTGGGCATTCTATGAGAAAAAAAGCTCTGCTAATGACTATCAGCACCATTTTACTAATCAATGAATTAAAAATTTATTTATTTATTTATTTATTAAATTTATATACCGCTCTATCTCCCTTACGGGACTCAGGGCGGTGAACAGGCGATACTAAAAACCACAATAATAAATGAATAGTTTCTGTGCTAAAATCAAATTAAATAACAGGCCTGTTCTAAAAACACCCCATACAAAACCCCCACTAAAACATAATCAAACTACACCAGGCCGGCCGCACGGAATAGATGGGCCTTCAGGGCTCGGCGAAAAAGGCGCAGGTCCGCAACTGTACGTAGGTCGGGGGGTAGGTCATTCCAGAGGGCAGGAGCTGCCACAGAGAAGGCTCTCCCCCTGGGGGTCACCAGCCGGCATTNGTTGTTACTAACACCTTGAAGCGCACCCGGAAGGCCACCGGCAGCCAGTGCAGCTCGCGCAGGAGAGGTGTTACATGGGAGCATCTAGAGGCCCCCAAAATCCCCCGCGCAGCCGCATTCTGAACTAGCTGGAGCCTCTGGGTGCACCTCAAGGGGAGCCCCATGTAGAGAGCATTGCAATAGTCCAGGCGGGAAACAATGAGGGCTTGAGTGACTGTGCGTAGGGCGTCCCAATCCAGAAAGGGGCGCAACTGGCGTAAAAATGATTTTAATTTACAAAATATGTCTTCCAGATGTATGCTGATATAAATAGATCTCATTTTCAAAATTAAATTCTTTTAAGCAGAATCCCTTTACATTTATGAAGAAATCTCGATTACACATAATTCTGCTAAATGTAAATAAAGATACATTAGCTCAAGCAATTAGTAAAGCAAAATATATAAGATGCCTCTTCTAATACATATTTCCCTTGTTCAACCAAAGCTAAATATGTGCAAGGTAGATTACATTAACAAACATGAAGTTATCTTAAGTACTGACAAAACATATTCGACATGGTTCTGTTTTTCTCATGTAACCAACTATATAGGTGTACAGCTGAATAACATTTATCTCTGAAGAATTCACTGAGAATAATGCCCTCAATATCAATTTAAAAAGAAACCCTTCAAGGCGACAGATTTAATTTATTATTTTTTATTATTATTATATTTGGATTTATATCCCGCCCTTCTCCTCGCGGACTCAGGGCGGCTTTAAATTTAAATTGTAGGTAGTCTCCCTCATCTTGTCATTGATGCTAAGCAATATTATCACTGCTGGCAAAGAAGATACTTAGGAGTTTCTGTCTCAAAGTCCTTACAACAACCATCTCTCACTTCAACAACTTCCAGTTCAATTGACTGCAAAGAATTGATGTAACATGTCAGTATAGAAAATGTCAGACATCCACTCTAAAAAACTTGCATCTTATCTCTCTTTAAAATAACAATTGCATTTCATTTTCTGCAGCATTAAAGAAGGTCTTTGCAGGAAATCAAGAAATACAGGAGATGTGTCAGAATGATTTCATCATGCTCAACCTCATGGTACAGAAATTTAGATATAGATATAAATTAAGTAGTATTTGAAAGTAATTAGGTAAAGAAATGGGTGGTCTTTCCTCTTTAGTGAGGTTTTAAGACAATTTAATAACTATGCCAATTTAAAGATTTTCCTTTGGCAGCATGAAACGACTGATAAGAACTTATCACCTGATGGACAGTATGTGCCTCGAATCATGTTTGTAGGTATGTATTAGACATAATCATAACTATGGCCCTGACCTGGTGCTTTGCCTCTGTAAAATACAGCTTTTGTTGATTACTGGGGCCAGACAAGTGTTTGTTTTTGAGAAATGCTACTTGCTTCTGTACAGCAGCTGAAATACAAAATGGAATTTCAGTCTACTAATATTTTTATAAGGATGATACAGAGTTGAAAGAAATCAATCCATTCTATGGAAGTGTGCATGTAGAATCATGGGATAATGAATGGATGTCCCAGTTCAGCTTTTCCTGACTTGATGCCATTCAGATGTGCTAGGACTTCATCTTTTAGAATATTAAGCCAATATGGCCCTTACTCTGTTGGTTTGCACTTCTGGAATTTTATTTTTGAGTAGCATTCCAGAATAAGATTAAATTCTTCATTAATCAAAGTCTTAGTTTTCCTCAGAGAATGAACATTTCCAACCTGCCTTATTTCAGTCTTGTATAATTTTCCATAGTAATGAGGAAGTTATCATTGTTACTTGATAATGCATTTTGAATGTATAGCTGATTCTTTTACATTTTTCATTTGAAATGCATGAATATCATTAAATTAGTGAAAAGCATCTCCTTGAAATCTAATTGGTGCTTATGTATTAGTATGACTTGACTATTGCAATAATTTTTTATTGCTTTTCCAGATCCTTCTCTCACAGTAAGGGCTGATATCACTGGAAGATACTCAAATCGATTGTATACTTATGAACCTCAAGACTTATCTGTGTGTAAGTTTTTCCTTAGTGGGTTGCATTCAGAATAGTAATGTTTACAGGACTGTTTTCCCAAAAGTACACTAATTGCATGGAGGATAAATTAAGTAGCACTGCTAGGCTTGCTAAGATGCATATAAAAAGTTTAATTCAGTATTACATCAAAATAATGAAAAAGGCATATAAACTAGATATTTTGGAGTTCATTTCCATCAGCCTCCAAAAACAGAGACTGGGGAATGTGGCAGAGCCAGTGCAGTGCTTATATTGAGTGTTATTGTTAGATATGATTACTTCAGCTTTGAATGTTATTATTTATTAATGATGTTTTATGTGTTATATTTTTTCTTGTTTTTAAATTGTTATATTGCTTTTTTTCTTGCTTTGTTATTTACTTTAATTGTTTGCAAGCTGCCCAGAATCATAAATATAAATTTGAAAAACAAACAAACTTAACCAATAGCAAGATGGCAATAGCCTCAAGCCCAGGGTGTCAAACTGCCGGCCTGTGGGCCAGATGCATCATAGCAAAACCGCGCCCACCCAATTTCTGGCAATGGCAAAAAAGTCGCAATACGTCACAACACATCACGTGATGTTGCGAGTTTGACACCCCTGCTCAAGCCCATCAATCCTAAATGTTTTTTCATGGTTTAGCCAAGTCCTATCAGGCTCCCTGAAAAATGCATAAAAGGACACAAAGATGGTACATGATACCATCAAAAGGTTCTAGCACCATGCAAAGTAGTAGTGTTCAAGAATGCAATTTTCTTGCTGTCAAAATCAAGGAGAGACTTGGACAGATCTCCCATTCTCTGTAGTGACCTTTGCGCAGCTTGTCAGATAAAAGTGGAGGCAGAATAAACTGGCTCTGTTGAGTGCAAGTATTTGTACTTGATTGGGTTGGGCTCATAAATTTGGGGGATGGTTTTGTTTTGTTTTGCTCTACTGTGCAAAGAAAGTACAGTTGGTGTCCTAGGGTCATAAAAACAAGGCAGGAAAAGATAACTAAAACTGGTTAGAAGGCAAGGTTTCAATTAGTCACTCATACAGATTCTTACATCAGCAAGGAGCAATAAAAAGTGAAGTAGACAGAAATTGACAAAGCATCCATATGTTTTGCAATAAGAGGCTCCCTTGTTTTAATATCATGGTTTGGGACACATTTGGGTTTGAGGCACATTTAATTTTTAATTTTTAAAAATATGTTCTAAGATATGTAGGATTTTAAAATTTGTGTCTGTATGCAGCCCTGCATGAAATTACAAAAAATAGTCCTGATCCAAATATATGCTTAAATGGCTCAATTAGAAAGTTAGTGAACTGAGAAAAATCAAATCTAGATCTAGACAATTATCCCAAAGTGAGTAAGGTCCAATTTTCTATAGAATTAAATTGACCATATCCAATCAGCCATGCTCCATGATTATAGAAACCAAGATAATTGTTTTGCCTACTTAGTTCTCAGAACTGGGGAAAAAGAAGAGTTAAAAGAGCAAGATTCTCCATTGAACAACTTACCACCAAGTCCTAGTAGCACCAAATTTACTTCCTAGAACCCAATTGCCTAAAGCAGTGGTGGCGAACCTATGGCACGCGTGCCAGAGGCAGCACTCGGAACCCTCTCTGTGGGCACATGTGCTATTGCCCCAGCCCCGCCTCCCCACACCCCCCCTCCCCAGCAACCCCCTTGGAGGAAAGTCGCCCCCGAGTGTGGCCCACGTGGAACAGCGCAGCCAAGGACATGGGAGCCAGGCAGCTTAGACAAGACTCTGCCCTCATGCCCCATCGCACACAGTTGATACTGCGGGGTGCGGGCAGAGGGAGTGGCTGCCATGGCACTGCTGGGCTGCCTGGGTGATCTGCGGCGGGCCCTGGAGGCAGTGAGTGGCCCTGCGGGCAGGCAGAGTGGGGACGGGGCAGGGCTTGGAGCAGGGGCAGGGCCAGTTTTTGGGTACTCGGTCTCTAAAAGGTTCACCATCACTGGCCTAAAGAGTCAAAAGAGCACCTTTTCTTGCCTGCCCTAAGAAGACAATAGCGATTTAATAAATCTCTTTGCTAAAGGGAAATAGTTTCTTCCTGGGGAGGCAGAGTCTCCATAAATGGTAATTTTGACTAGTTAGTAAGATTGTGTGCTGCTAGAACCACCAATACAGTAATTTTATTGGGTTATTGACTGACTGGATTTAAGCATGTTGGTTTACGGGCCTGCTTTATCATTAATAGAGTTAGGTAGCTAACTTCAGTGTCAAATGTTGAAGTGGGAAAGCAATAGAAGCATTTAGCGAGGCATAAAATAAACAATATAATAAAAAAAAATTCAAATATAGAAATTAAAACCAAATATTTAGCAAGTGATGTATTTTGATTGCCTTTCTAAATAAAAGGGCACAGGAGGCAAGCACAGTAGAAATATTTCAGTTTAAGAATTGTATGATCCCAGAGCTTGAAATTCTTAGCAGCCTAACTGCCAACTTTTAAACTCCTGGCATTACTTGTTTGAATAAGCTCTTCCTTCAGCCAAATCTATCTATTAGGGGTGGCAATGCTACCTTTTTAGATCATTTTCTGCCTTCAGATGTAATAGCTGTCAATTGCCTATTAACTGATTTACATAAATGGCATTGAAGGCCAAAGGATAGGCTACCTTGGCCATCCTATTCTGGGATGTTATTGAATGTCGTAAAAAAGGTTACAACAGCTATTTATTTTCATAGTGATGGTTAAATTTCATAATTATTTTCTGTCATCTTTCTTCTATTATACTCTGTTTCTTTCGCCATAACCTGTCACTTTTTAATTTTTAAAATATGTTATAAATATTTAAAAATGAAATACCTGAAAATTAAAGGGATTGGATCTATCATTCTCTCCTTTTCTTGAATTGCAATGCCTACAAATCACTTTACTATCTTTTTTCCCCCAGTAATTGAGAATATGAAGAAAGCATTGCGTCTTATTCAGACTGAATTGTAAATGAGTGCTGTATTAATGATCACAACAGAAAAAAGAAATGTGGACCAAGAAAAATCATTTACCAAAGTTGTTCAGTTCTCTTCTCCCTCTTTGAAATGTCATCTACTAACTTTGCAAGTTCATTTCACATCTGCTAAAAAAAAATTAATAGTGGCTGTAATAATATAAGAATTCAGTGACAAAAAAAATTGATGTTCATCAAGATACTTCTCTCCTTGAGATTTTATACAGCAGTGAAGAAGAAATACCCCAGGAGATTTCTTCACATATTGAAAAATCTCTTATGCTAAGGATACAAGTACACAGGTTTAGTGAAGAAATTGTGTTGTATTGCCTTTCTAAATATATGCGTCTGTTTATACTGCATTAATGCAGTTTATACTACATTAATGAAGGCCACTACAAACCTCAGCAAACAAGTTCTTTTCTGTATATATTGTTGCTAGAGCTAGAGATGCTTCTGTTCCATATATCTCCTGAATTCATAGTCCTCTGTTACTTTCAATTATAGAAGTCCAAATGGAGTGAGTCAATATAATATAGCAATTAAGGGGTTGAATTGAGACTTGGAAAACCTGGGATCAAATCCCCATTTAACCATAGAGTTTATTGAATTAGGACTAGACTTGGGCTATATTGCTCAGCCCTGCTTATTTCACTAGGGCATAGTGAGGATGATGTGAGGGGTGACTATATTTGTGATGCCTTAACCTCCTTAGGGAAATATGAACAGCAATGCTATCGGTTAGAACTCTCCGTTTTGCAATCCTGTATAGAAAAATGCTATAGGATAGGAAAAAAAAGTAGTCATTTGCTAGAATGCAAGAACAAATTGATTCTTCATCAACTTCCATGGGAAGGACTCATTAATAATCAACTTATATTTGAAGCTCTGAATATGCTGCAAATGATTGAATGAGCTGCACAAAATACTCCCAGTGTTTTGTAGTTTCAAAAAAGAAATAAAAAAAACCTGCAGTCAACTTCTCCACTTGCTACTTTTTTTAATCTCATATTTTCAAATTCTGTACAGCGTTCTTTCAGGATGAATACAACATTGCCAGTGGCATATGTGCTATAGTAAAAGAGATGTATCAAGCCTTCTGTTCCCAGCCAAACCAAATGCCCATGGAAATAACTCTTGTATCCCAGCAACTTGCATCAAGATGTACACTATTTCTGTTGCTTTTGCTATTAATAATATATGGCTATGCCTATCAATCATGATAGAGACTTGGATATGAACCTGAAACTGCATTGGTCACTACATAGGATGAATGACTTTGGCAGGTCTGGGTTAGGGGAATTTTGACCCTCCTAGGTCTCTTGACAGCTTTTAATATCTCTTTGTACAGGGCTGCTATATACATGAGAAATAGCCTTCCTCATCTGTGTGCCCTCAAGGAACTACAGTTCTCAGAATTCCTGTTCTGAGGAACTCACCAGGAACATTTCCAACATTTCTGGAAAGTATCACATTGGGAAAAGTTAATGGCATTAAGTTCTGCATTCCCACCTCACCACCACTGAGTGGCATCACATGCACATCGAGTGTGTTTCAAGCTAAGATTACTGTAGAAAAGGCATTACATCTAATTCTTTTTTTCTAGGCACAAGCAACAAAATGATTGGATTTATTCAACCATTTATCTTGCCTCCAGCCTATTTATTCTTCTATTATTATGCTAGCTGCTTTATTGTTCATTGTTCTAACTTTTCACTACTTGAACCCACATGAAGCAAATGTCCGAGGCTTTACAAACTAAGCCTCTGAGTTTTGCATTCTGAAGGTTAACACTAAATAAATATAAAGGAGCAGGCAAGGTAGGGAGCAGGCCTGAGATGAAGGATGAGATAGTAGCTGACTGTTACTTTAGTGCTAGCCATGGGATAGTAAGCTCCACTGCTCTTAAGGGAAGATGCTGGCTTAACTCTTTTCAACACTTAGCCATTGGTGTTCCCCCGCCCTTCAGCTTCCACAATCACTCTCTTCTTATGATAAAACTGATCCTGAAAACAGAAGGAACTTGAATTGCAATGTCAAAATAAGTTGTAATACTAATAGATTATTCATGTATATCTCTGTTTCTACGTGTATTTTGTGTCTGTGTGAGAAAGACGGAGAGACAGAGGCCTTAATATTTCTATTCTTCTAGGCCTTAATATTTCTATTCTTCAAATTACTCATGAAATACAGGTAGTCCTTGTTCAGCAACTGCCTCATTCAGTGACCATTTAAAGTTAGGATGGTGCTGAAAAAAATGTCTTTACAACCAATCCCATATTCACAACCTTCTGAGCATCCTTAAGTCACTTGATTGCTATGATAGTCAGTCACATTGTTCTGTGCTTGACCTATTATGTTTTGACCTATTCTTTTTTTTGTCTTGCAGTGTGGCAGTGGGAGACAAAGGGGTTACAAGGGAGTAAGTAGACACCAGGCTATTTTTATAGTGTGCTTAAAGCTCCATCTGCCAGTATATTCCTTTCAATGTGTATTCCCATTGTGTGACCCTTACTCTTTTGTAATCCCTTACTCTCCAAGGAATGCAAATTCAAACATAATTCCCTTCTGCCACCTCCATCAATATTGTCTTGATCATTTGCAAAGAAACTATCACCACCCTGAGTCTTTGCTATATGGAATAGCTATCCAGCTTCCATTCCTCTATTGCATTTAAAACTACTCATAAAAGGGAAAGAACAGTTTACGTACCACAATCATACTACAATATCACAATCTATGTGTATATGTTGCCATAGCAGCAGGAATGGTGGAAATACATTTGAACCAATTAATGTGAAGAGCTGTTATAATTAAGTAAAGATTGCTTGTGAGGATGAAGAGAGAAAGTTTCTGGGGGGGAAAAAAAAACTTTTCTCCCAGATCTCAGATTGTAATAATGCAGTGATGGAGTTGCTGCAACTCTAGTACACTTGCACCAAAGCAAAACCTTGCACTGATTAGGCACAAGTAGAAAAAGAATTGCAAAAAGACATAGGAGAGCTATAGAAAGAACTTTGCAACAATCCTATAATGTAATCATAAGTATTAGCTCATAAAACCTAAAAATATTGTTTTCAATTTGCAAGGACAATAGCACATAGGTACAAATATTAGGAAAGGGTACAGCTCTAAATATATTTCTAAGGGATTTTCCATCCACGCAAAGAGCCATGACAGAATGCAGTATTGCAGATAAATTCTGCCCACAAGCAGGAGTTCAATTCAGCCTTTCATCCTTCTGAGGTTGATAAAATGAGGACCCAGATTGTTGAGGCAATATGCTGACATTGTAAACTGCTTACAGAAGACTGTAAAACACTGTAAAGCAATATGTAAGTCTGCTATTGTTATTCGGTACCATTTGAATCAACATGCAGGATATTGTGTACCAAAAACAGAATAAAGGGCAAGAATTTTTGCAGAAGAATTCTATAGGGAATTCCATACTGTAGCATTGTGCCTCTTTGTTTCTCCTCTAGCATTGCCCTTGAATAGTTAAATCAGAGGTTCCCAACATTTCCAGCCTGGTGGCCCAGCCTGGCTCAGGAGGGTTGTGTGAGTGGCAGGTGCAGATCCATTTCTGTGAGTGGCATGCATGCGTGCCCTCCACTTACACAAATAGAGCTTTGTGCATGAGCAGAGGGTGCTTGCACTCACGTGCAAAGGTCCACTCGCATAAGCAGAAGATGCTTGAGTGGAGGCACTTGTGCTCGCATGCAAAGCTCCATTCATGCAAATTTCAAACAGGCTATGGCTCAGTAGTGGGACACAGCCTGGGGATTGGAGACCCTTGAGTTAAACCCATTTTTCATTCAGCTCATTTGCCCCAAACCTCAAATCACAAAACTTCCATGTTGAAATTTGGCATTGTTTGCTCATTGGGTTGAGGGACAGGCAATAGATGGGAATTCCTACCCATGCCTGTGATCTTTCTCCATCTTAGAAATGCATTCCTTCTGCGAAATAGAAGTGACTGGTATTGGGAAGAGCCTATTTCATCATGCCATCCTTTAATAACACCTTATTGTCAGATTGGTACTGAAAATAGATACCAATAAACTTCATATTTATACCATGTTGATTTATATTACTGCTTTTTTACTTTAAAAGAAGGAAGGCCACTGTAATAATAAACATACTAGTCACAAAATCTATACTTACTTTTCATAACAAGCTAGCAGGATGCCCCATATTGTTTCAAAATGGTATCTATGTATTGTTTTCTCACTTCCTTTCTTTCAACTCATGAATTTAATATTGATAATTGTTCACATGCTTTTGCTTCTTTTGCTTCTTTTATTGTTCTCCAGTCCAGGTATGTCGTTAATTTTTCTTGTACTGCCCATAAATAAAAAGGTCAAGAGAGATAAGTTTTAGGATACTGATCCTTTGTTCTTATTCACACTATATTTAAGACAATGTATCCAAAGAGCTCTTTCTTTGAGTACATCTGGAATTGTCCTCATATTTTATACTATTTTTGTTCATCAGCCAGAAACATATTTATTTCTCCACAAAAATGTTTGGGTGTATGTTGGTTTCCATGTTAGGTTCTAAGAATTTTGCACTATTATTTCATTGTTTGGCTTGGGGACCTAGAGTATATTGTTTGCAGGAATCTTGTATACTTATTTTAAATATATAAAAGACCAAATTCCTCTCATGGATTGACATCTTAGTCTAGAATCCTGAAAAGAACTTATTTCAAAAGATTAAGAGGAAAGAGAAATTTAGGTTTCCATCTCCCCAGCCCTTACATATGATTTCAGTTCTTATCATCCCAACTGCAGGAATAAACACATTTGAAAGGTGCCGGGTTAGATGGATCCTGCTTCCTCCTTTCCCAAACAAATTTGTGCACATTGTATTCTTCCAGCATTATCAGCTAGTAATCTGAACAGGAAGCAAACAAATTTCAGCTATGTAACTTCAAGCATCTGAGTTTCAGAAACTGACGGAACAGGTCTCTGGCTGCATCCGCCTTCAGCAAGAAGGGTGGAGGCTTCCTTAAGCAGATGGCAAATGTACAAATTTGTAGAGCTGAATATTTCCCACTGAACAAATATTTGTTTTGTGAGCTGTAACTAGAAGGGAAAAAAAAGATTTACCACAAGACAAAGACTTAGGAACACCTCAGCAGTTAAGCCTCAAAAAGAACATGAAATTCGATAAATGTGTTCTTGATTTATGCTTCATTGTTCTAAGGGTTACACTTCTACGTAAGCTTATAAAAGAGCTGTGAGAGGAAAATTCCAATGCTGATGTGTCTTAACTTAGGGATCAGGTTAATGGGATACATTGTCTTTAAATGGGCATAGCATTTTGCAGATAATTTGCAAAGAAAATTTAGAAAGCTGGTCCCAATTAAAATTTGTTTTGCTTAATTCCAATTATGTAGTTAATATGGACCTTCTATATTAAATCTTGTGGATATTACTCTGGGTAGTATGCAATTTTATTCTGAGTAATAATCAAAGGGAGACAAAAAAGGCCCACACATTCTGATAACTGAAGTATTGGGCATTTTCCAAGGCAGTGGAATTTTGTGAATTATCCTTAAATATCAGGCAGACCTGGCAGTGCCGATAGGAGTAATGGTTGTTAGGGGAAAAAAAGATATATTGATCTTGACCATTTCATTAAAAAAATCTCAAGTTTTACATACTTCTGTCAGACACCATAACATCGGAGTCATTATTTTGAAGCCATTGTGGTTTGCTGCAGAAATTGCTAGGCATATCCACTCTCCATTAATACATCACATTGAATAGTCCTCAATTGAAAAAAATCTACCACATAGACAGAGAATTAATTGTCAAGAAACACCAGGGCCAAATTCCCCCCAGGCAAATAACATAACCTTTTAGATGATTGCCATAATGTTGTAATAGCATTTACTACAGTAACCCTTTCAGTTCATCATTATAGTGACATGGCTCACATGTCATAATTAAGCATTTAGCTACATTACAACAACCACCAAATCAAAATGTCTAGTTAGAAATAATCCACAGATATATGGAAGATATTGCAATTTAGCATGATATATGAATCCACTATTTACATTGATTGACACTAGTTTACCTGAATGTATTCAAATTGCTCCTCATGGTACTTTTTCTTAATGAGAAATGCAATAGCTAATCTCCATATTGTTTCAAAATGGTAAGTATTTTAGAGGAATATTATTCTTAATTGCATATCTCTTTCTAGCAAACTTTTAATAATTTATGTGCTGCATAGAATACTAGCTAAAATAAATTAACAGTATTTTACTGCCATTCTTTATTATTTAATTACTGGAGGATATTATCCTGTTAAACAATATTCATCTTTTTATTTATAGTAAAAAGAAAAGATACACAAATGTAGTAAAGCCCATTTAAAAGCAGGAACTCTCCAAGCTGCTTGTTCTACTAGGGAGAGGAATACTTCACTGAGGAAATAATATATATCTATATGTAATCTCACAATGTGCTCTACTGAAGCAGAAAAATATAAAGGCATTAACAAGGTCATTAAGAAATCAAGAATTTAAAGAATAAATTGCACTGAGAATAATTGCACCTTTCAAATATCCTTGGAATTGAGCTAAAAGGTAAACTAACCAAACTTTGAATTAAAGCTGATAGTTTTCAGGGTGAGGAGACAGGCAAGAGGAATCTATATCTAAACTGCAAACATTTCACTCTGGGATAGGAATGGAAAACTTTAATTCTTCAGGTGTTTGGCTGTATTTGGCTCTCTGGTTGTTTGGCTGCATTCATTACTACTAGCGAACTTTAACAGCAGTTAGAATTATTTGAGTTATAAACCAAAATCTCAGCCCCAATATTATAAAAGACAGCTCTAAGGATTGAGTCCAATAAGTCGATCGAGAAATAAGATAGCTGTGAAGAAATAAAGAAAAAAGATGTTATTTGTTTTATTTGCATCTCATCCTTTTTGCAAAGAGTTTTTGGCAGCATCCCATATTTTATTTTATCTTCACAAATGTTGGAAGCATTGGTACAGGTTAGTGTTAACTTATTGACCACTAGGAACATTAGGAGTAGATAGAACATTAACTCTATCAACTCTCCTCTTTTTGCCTCTGTTCTGGTGCTGGAAGTCAGATACTAAGAAAAGTTCTGCCTAAGCCTTTCTCCAACCATAAGGACTGAAAATTCAAGGTGCAAGCTTTTCATTGGCATGTATTAACTATTTAATACAGATAGTCCTTGATTAGTGACTGCAATTGGGACTGGCAATTGTTAGGCAAACAATTGCCAAATAAAACTCATGTGGCTCTGACTGCTTATGATTTTATTTCAGCTTTCCTTTGCTGTACAGTGTTAGAAGGATACAAGCCCAAGGGGGTCATACAGACCCCAATGAAGGAACTGGAGAATTCTCCCCACCAGTTTTATACAAAAATATGCCTACAACAGCAACAATTTATGAGATAAATTACTTTGAAAGAAATGATTCAATCATAATGTCAATCAATGAATATTATGGTTAATTTTAAATCTGGATCTCCCAGACCATAATTTAACATACTGGAATTACTGTCTCAGAGATTTAACAATTTTAAGATTGACATTGAACTGAATGCACCATCTGACACCATGATTAGATTTACAGAACAATTTTTTCCTCACCAAAAATAAGATATACTATTCTTGGAAGAACAGTAGAAAAATGAATTGTTACACAGCTAAACTCAATATGCTAAGCCATAGTTTGTGTAACCATGGTTGTTAAATATACCACAATTGGTTTGTTTTAGAAAAACATATACTTAACTTTAAAGATGATATATTTAGTTGACCCTGGCTGATGTGGTAAGCTATGAAGTGTTAGTTTTATTAGTACTTGCATAGAAAATCTCCTTGGCAGTCTAAAGCTGTAGGCTATAGTAATAAGTAAAACAAAGAAAAAGAAGCAGAAAAAAGAAGCAGAAGAAAACAATAACAAACCATTTTCATATCATGTCAAGAAAACAACATGAATGTGTCCATTTAGGTCTCTGGAAGCTGAATTTGACCTGAAAGCAATTTGAGCAGTATGAAAGGATGATATTGTGATATTGTGTTGTTATGACACAAGATTTAAGCATGCTATACAAATGCTCGGTTGAAGATTTCCCTGGTCTTTATTTTCTCTTGTGGTCTTCAAAAATAAATTCCATGCTGAAATCAATTCAGTAAATTCTCTGCTAAGCAAATAAAATGACCTGTGATTTTCTGAGCTTGAAGCAGCCTTCTCTAAAGCTTGAAGCAGCCTTCTCAGTTTTCTGAGCTTGAAGCAGCCTTCTCTAAATTTTTAAATTTAAGACACGAATTGGTACTTGGAAGGAATGTGCAAAGCCCTACCCTCTGATCAATCTCATTTGTAAAACCAGTTCTACAAGACATTTAACCTATATTGTCAGACTATTTGTCCAGATTTTTTCTGGAAAGCCTTTTCCTCCTTATATACCCATCAGGAAGAAACTGGCAAAAAAAATCTATGCAAAAAACCCCAGATCATATTCAGTGACAAGCTCATGGTAAGAAAGGAAAGGAGGAGTCTGAGAAGCAAGCAGGATTTAGTTATATGAAGATTCCATCTTTTTCAAATGTGTCCTCACCATATAATTAGAGAACATCATCCCAATGTAAAAAGCTGCTGCTGCTGTCATCTTCATTTTTGCCCTAACGAGGTATTTCATATGATAACCTTTTTCTCAGTACTTTTTTCAACTGGTTTATGAAAGAAGGGTCTTTGATACAATTTTAAGGGAACATAGCTAAGCAATACAGGCAATCTTCAACTTATGACTAGTCACTTACTGACCATTCAAAGTTATGATGGACCCCCAAAATCTACTTACAATCCAATTTTGAGGTTACAATGCCTGCCGATCTCCCCCACACCTCCATGGTAATGTACATTTTGGCCACTTGGTAACTGGCTCACTTTTACAGCCATTTTGCAGCAACCTGCAGTCACATTACTACATTTTTTTAAAAAAAAATTGCCTGTTTCTGATGTTTATTTCCAATTTATGGCAAAAAAGCCCCCATTCATTGGGTTCACTTAATATTTGCTTAATGACCACCAGAAAAACAATAATAAAGTCACATCTCGTTATATGAGGACCTATTAAACATCCACAAGAACTTATGACTATAATTCCAGGCTCAATTTTACAGTTGCAATTTGAGAACTGCCTGTATTGCAGCTTCTTTACATGAAGAACATCTATTTTTCCATTCCCACATCCTTCAGGTACAGTGGAAAAATTCTCTGGTTAGTATCCTGGAAAGTCATAGTTCATGCTGACAGTTCTGAGATAGAAATAACAGTGTTCCAATTCAGAAGACAATTTCCTGTTTTTCTTTGTATTTGTGTTTATTATATTTGAAGTTATATTTTGTAATAAATCCTACTGTCTGAAAATGGAAAGGAGATTTAGAGTAGTGTAAGTAAATACATTTGGTTGGTCATAGCAAAGTCAGCTTCTGATTATGTTTCTATTTAAAATGCTGTTACAAACTTAGCAGCCGCATTTGTACAATATGATAAATTTGGTTAGTTTTGATTAAATACATACAAAATCTACCATTCCAGGAAGTGAAAATTCCAGAAAACTCCATGATGTTCTTTTTCTTATCTGGACCACACTAATCCTAACATTTCGGGCGAGTTAGTTGTTCTTTGTCCAAGTTTGAAGTGAATATTAATATCTAGTAAGCTGCAAAACTACCCAGAAAAGGTCCAGAAAAGAAATAGAGCATTCTTCACTTTGCACACCTGATTTTAATCTTGCTTTTTATTCCTTTCAAGGTCATCAGACTGACATCACTTGTTTAATTGTGGTTCATCTTGTTGCATGATCTCAGAAAATGCAACACACTTTGTTGTGTCCCGTGCCTGCAGAAGCAGGCGCGGGAAGTTGCAGGAGTCCCAGGCATTTGCAAAAGCTGCCCGGGACCAGACTGACCGGCGCCGGCCTTGCGCGCATGCGCAAGGCGGGAAAGGACTACCTTGTGACTGGGGGAAATTGTCCGGGGATTGGAGAGTATATATAGAGGCTTGCGCGCCTCTGGGGTTGTCGTTGTTCGTAGAGTGGAGCAAACAATAAAGACTTGTTGAAGATGATTCGTCTCAAGCGCCATTATTCCCAGGACTTAACACACTTTTTTTTAAAAAAAGAGCAAAGCTTCTCTTTCATGGTTTCTTGTTATTTTTTTTAAAAAAATCTTCCTCTGACACATTTGCCTATCAGTTAGTTTGGACTTGAGAGTGACTGGCTCAAAGTCATCTCATTCACCTTCCATGACTGAAGATCTGATTTTGGATCTCATTGAGTCCAGTCTAATACTGTAACTCTTGATGCTGTTAGTGTTGATGGTTATAATGTACAAAATGTGAAAGCAGCAGCAGTGCATGTAGTTTTTGTAAATTCCTTTTGAGAAAAGGAAGGAGCCTTTTCCTTATTTTCTTTAAAAAATGTCCCTGCTCCCTTGCTAACCTCATATTAGCGAAGCAGGTTCCTATTATGTGCAGCAGCAATATGTCACTCGTTTGCAACTGTTTTGTGGAAGATTAAGAAATGGCAAATTGAAGAATTCTGAATTGGCTTATCTCTTAATGTAATATATTCACAGAATTGATATGGTTTGTAGTTAAGTTATCTGGTGCCCCATGTCCGACTTCTAATACTGTACAGAGATTACAGTTATGCACAGGTAATTTCAGCACAGTTGAAATTCCAAAGAAATAATTTTTTTTCAATCAGTTTTGTAAGTAAGCAATGAGCAGGAACTGAATGCAGTTTTGATCCTGGAAATTTGTGCCAACATCTGTTTCTATGCACACTCCATTGCCCAAGACATTTTTCAGAAGGTGAGATATTTTAAGTTAATAATTTATTTTGTCCTAAGGGAAAGGACAAATGGGAAGCCCAAATTAGTTTCAAAAAATTGAATGTATTAAGAAGTATTTCCCACTGCTCCATCCCATATTTTTAACTGAGATTGTTCTATCAAGTCTTCTAGGGCTTTTATCCATATTGGTGATCCTGTGTATTATTTTGCTGCATGTGAAATTAACAAATTGAACAATAGATTGCACTGTCTGTTAAGTCTCCTTTATTTGCTATTGATACGTAGACTGGTCTCTTCTACTCTATTGGCCAATGTATTGTTCTTCAGTTTTGTTGACATAGGTTAGAACCTTAACTGACGCTTCTCCTGTTTATTGTTATATTTCAGTTAGTGTTCCATCAGTTCTGTAGCCTTACGTTTTGGCTGGAATGCTCATATAGTTTCCTATTCTACTACTAAAGATTCTTTTAAGTAGGGAATAGCCTCTAGAGTATCTTAGAACCTCTATTGTATAGAATGTCATTATACTTCTTCCATTTTTGTTTGATTTTTGAATCAAATGCCATCTGTCCATTGGCAATATTTAGATACCAATTTGAATTTAGAACTTCATTCTGACTTCAGAGCTCTTTTGGAAGACTTTTCCATGTCTGTTCCCATCTTTGAAATAATAAATTTTGATGTAATGTTGTTGTTTTTATCATCTAACATTATCTGAAATTTTTGTTGAGATTCTGTCTGAGAGATATTTGCTCTCATTGAGTTTAGTTTTTCTTCTCTTCTTGGCGATTTCAATTTGCTGGTATACAGTATGGTATTTTCAATCTAATATTTTATTTCTTGGTCTTTGGCAATCTCTTTTTCACATTAATCCTCAACAACTTCTTTTAATTCATTCCACAATTTCTCTGTCAATGAGGTTCAGGATTTCAAAGCAATTTCTGATGATTTTCTTGAAGATGAATATATAGAAAGTTATATTATGGAAACATTTGGCCTTCTTCAATTTGGAACTTGTAAATAAACAATTTTTAGTATATTCTAAATAAGAAATTTTTAGTGTGTTCTACAATTAGACCTTGGCCACAACTTTGTTATAATTGAGTTCTTCCATCTCCTTGTACCAATAATGTAGTCAGATTAATTTCTGTGTACTCAATCTAATGAAGTCCATGAGGCATTCAGTATCCAGCCACAAATAGTTCATATTTCTTATATGTTCTGCAATTTCACATTAAACTTGATTAGAAAATTTCCTCCTGCTCCTCCTGCTCCTGCTCCTCCTCCTCCTCAGTATTAATCATATGATGAAGTAAAATTGATGTTATTTCATCTTAATTTCATTGTATCAAAATACTTCGTACACTCTTCCTGGTACAAAACTAACATTGTTACTTCTTCACTTTTTTGTGTGTGATCTAATTAGCAAAAATGTGATCTTGTGACTGAAAGTGACCAATCCCAGTGCATTTCAATTCACTAATAACTGAATTGTCAGTGTTTAGCCAATTCATTTCATACTTATGTTGAGTTTTCCCATGTCCATGCTTTTTACCTGCCATGTTGCCAGTGTAATTCTGTCTCTGCACCGTCAGTTTTTATTTTTCTGCATGGCAACACCAGTAACCATATATTCAAAAAGTTTTAAAATAGTTTCATTTTAAAAGATCCTCAGCTCTTTCTCAGTAGCATATTAAATGCCATCTGATCCTGAGGTACACATCATCTAGCACCACGTGATCCATCACTTTATAAGATTTGCCAGTGTGGCTCCCTTGGTAAAAATATGGGAGGGATTTACCATTATCTTCTCCCATGTAAACTCCATTATACTTAAATTCTTCCATTAAAATTATTGGAACTTACATTTATTATAAACAAGTTAATGCCTTTTTTATTTCAACAGGTTTATTCAGAGTATACTGAAGTCTGTACATATCAGTGTGTACATATTCTAGCTATGCCCTATCTAAGAAGAGGAAAATATTCTAAACTAAAATATAAAGAGAGAAGAAAGCAAGAATAACAGAATAACAGAATTGGAAGGGACTTTGGAGGTCCCGCCCCCTGCTCAAACAGGAAATCATATCCCGTTTCAGACAAATGATTGTCCAATCTCTACTTAAAAACCTCCAGTGTTGGAGCACCTAGAAAGTCGTTCATTTTAAGATTAGCTCTTCTTTGATTCAAAAGTTAGGTTAATGCTCCTTCTTAATTGAAGTTAACTGAAGAGATTTGTTCTATAGTATGTTTTCTTCCCTTTACTAATTTTTGTCCCAGATGAATACTGGTCTGTCTGAATGACTTCCTCCCCCTTTGGAAACCTGAAGAACTGAGGAAAGACCTTTTTGAAGATTTCTCACCCAGGAGAGCCTTTTTTAATCTGACACACAAGAGAGTATTTTCTCCTGTTTCACATTTAGTATGGAATGTACTGCTTCTGGAGTTGTATTTAGTTCTACTTTATCTGTTTTTAGATAAGCAGCTGTGCTTATGTTATTGAAATAATGATTATTGAAACCATTTTACCTTACCTTTGTAATCATTGTAGTTATTCTATATATCTTGAGAAATTACCTGAATATGTTCTGAATTGAGCAGAAAAGCAGGCTATGAATCAAATCAATGAAAAAACATTGAGTTATTCAAATAACTATTTTCTAACATTTCCAACATTTTTTAAAGGTACTAATATAGCTGGTGGCAAAACTTTAGAGGATATAATCTTATTATTTTTTTGTAGAGAAATTATATCAAATTATATCTATTTCTAGGACATATCAATCCCACTTGAAGTTTCATTGTCCATATAAATATGAGTATGGACGAAGGCAGATAATTTCAACAATTAGAATAAGGAGAACATCAAAACTTTCTGCCCATAACAGAATTCACATTATGAAAACTTTGTGCTGATAACTAGAGGGAAACAGAAAATGTTGTAGTTATTGGGAATGTATTAAAATTCTGTAGTACACATTTTCAAAATAAAAGGCAAACTCACAACTAGGTCCAAATCTTGAGAAATTTTAAATTCCCCCCTTACAAAAATTGTTGGTCTTGAAAGAAAATGCATTCCTATATTAAAATACAACTTAGGGCAATCTCATATATCACAGATGATGAAAGCTATCTAGCAAAACTCATAAAAGATGACTAGGCTTAATACTTAATAAAGCATGTGTCATTATTTATTTTTAGGGCCAGGACATACAGTGATAGTACAGCAAAAATAATGCATCGTCAGAACTAAACACAACAGGATTTGCTATTGAAATTATGTACACATCATCAAGTGAAATTTCTGGATTAGGTAACGTAAATATGACAAATGTTTAATTGTTTGGGAATATTGATCAAATTAATCTTAATCTTTAATTAGAATCTGAATTTCAGGAATAAGACAAGTTGCTACATGGAATTAATGAACATTTACATTCCTAACTAAAGAAGAGAAGTTTAGAACAGAACCATTATGCCAGTTTCAGACTACCTTGATTTCAGTAGAGAATAGCTTCATCTAAATAGATTTTATGGGCAAATCTTTTGTGATCATAAATATTCCCTGTGCAACAAGTAACTGAAAAACCTTGGCTCCCCAAACTTCTAATTTGGTGCTTTCTTATCATGTTAAATTACAAATACAATAATTTTATTAGCAAGTCCATTACTTCTGCTGTTTAATTGGACACATTCCCAGAAGAAACATTTTTAGATTGGGAAAAGCTAATATATTACCAAACTGTGTCTATGGAGATTCTCAGTCATTTAAGTCATTGATTGATTAAATTGATTAACTGAACTTAGAAAGTACAGTTGCGTTTTGAACCTTTGGTACATTACCAAATTGTATTAAGCATTTATCTATGTATCTAATATACTATTGTTCAGCTTGATTGGACAGAGATGGTCCCACAACCATCCAAAGTAGTTTTCAACCTTATCCTTCATCACGTTCATGACATATGGCTATGTCAGCAGTGCAGAATATAATGCCATGAATACAAATTCTTTGTGTTTTTCACTTTTTAAAACAAATATACATATAAATAAGCACATTTAGTTTTATTACTATTTAACCATTCATTTATTATGAATATTTATTCTATTGTTCTGTTAATTCCAAACTCTTGACACTCAGAACAGCATTAGCATCGTAAACGTTATTGATTCTTTCAAAATACAATGTGTTATGTGAACTAGATTCTGTTGAAAAGGGAACAACTATATATATGATCATATCAAATGAATTAATGCTGCATCAATAAAAATAACCCATTAATTTCTTCCTGAAAAGAGGCATAGAAATCCAGTAAACATGAACTAATTTTAACAGTATAAAATCTATATAAATATGCAAATCAAATGCCAAAATAGTCTAGTGATTTACATGTATATAACACTTTATTTATTCTGTTCCACTCTATACATTTGAATATGACAGCCAGTTAGGTTTAGTGGTCTAGGCTAGGAAGTAAGATACCATGATTTTAAGTCCTGTCATAGGTGACTTTGGGTCAGTCATTCTCCCTCAGCCCAACTCCAGAGTAGTTACAGTGGAGATATGTTAGATATGTTTGCTGCCTTGAAATATAAATAACAAAGGTGTAAAAATAATAAAAGTGTGATACAAATAAATAAAATCACAAAAAGGTTGGATGGTTGGTTGTGCTGTGTCAATTCAGAATATTGTGTTCCATACACCATGTTTATGTTCAGCACAATTAAGCATGTTGTGAAACACAGTATAACACCGTTTAATTGAGAGGCTGTTTTTAATGTCAAACTGGGTGACAATTTACCTTTGCTTTACTTTTTCATATTTTATCAATTAGATAAATACATTAAACCACCTACAGCAAAAGAGACATAGCCATCCAGAGCCTACCAAATTCAAATTAGATCAATACTACTGTCTCAGTGCTATGACTGACCTGAGTCCAAATTGAAAGGGGCTCAAATAATCAGCTATAAGCTGACCATTTTCTCAAACCTCCATAGAGCAGCAGTGGAACAACAGCTGGCTGAAGAATTGTAGGAGTTGAAGTCCACACATCTTCAAGTTTTCAATGTTGAGAAACACTGTCCTAGAGTAATACGGTTGCTTCTTGAGAAGGAAGTGAACAACAGTCTTCTACAAAGTGGCTAGATTCACCCTTTCCCATGAAAGAAATGTTCCCCACTGCATGTATCCAACCATATGGTCCCTCCCTGGAGGCCTTATACAACTATGAGGGGCATGAATCTATAACACACAGCCCGATTTACAGCTAAAGGGAAAGCTGATTAAGCACTAATCAAATTATTTGCAATGAAAAATAAATCAAATGGCAAAAGAATAGTGGCAATCTTAACATGAACAAAGAAGCTTGCTAGGAACAAATCTTGGCAGAGATTTGCCATAATGAAATACCAAGTGTGGTTGTTTTGGAATGGTATTGAAAATATATGAAAGCAAACAACATCACAGCAACTTTTGCATAGATAGTTTGCATGCTTGTAATAGTAAAAATGCAATGACTCTTTACCATCCTGCTTAATCTAGAACATCTCTTTTGAAACTAATAAATATAATTATTATTAATTTTTTATCCCACTTTTTAAATAGATAACATACTTAATACTCTTGCCTCCTCTTTTCTCCACAACAACCCTGTGAGATAGGATAAGAGAGAGTAGTTTCTAAATGTGCTCGCCCAACATCACCCAGTCAGCTTTCATTCCTAAGGCAGGCTTTATTCACAGTTTCCTAGTTACTAGGCCAGCACTGAATCACTACACTAAACAGGTTCTCTAGTTATGGAACAATCTTATTCCAAGAAATAACATACAGGAAATTAATCTCCATTCTGGTTTGCACCTGAAAAGCAATCAAATAATCAGCTTCATATTTTTTAAAAAAATTATAGACCAGTGCCTTAGCATAAAGGCTGCTCCAATCACATATGGACAAATCAGCGTTTGGTCAAACTGGAAGTGTCCATTTACACTTGCTATAATAGATTTGGTCTGGTGCCAAGTATGTTTCCTGAACAACTCACATAAATTCAAACATTCTAGTTTTCTGTAATAAATGTTCAATAAACCAAAGCACAGAATGGCATAACATTGTTTGAAAATTCCTTGCTAATACTTTTCTACTTTTCTTTTTAAATTTTTCTTACAACAGCAGGATTCAAATACCAACCTCCTGGGTGGGATCAGGTGCACCCAGATATATAAATAGGCATTCCACACCTTTCTTGTTCACACTGAAATTGAGCTGTTGCTCTAAGAAGCAAGAGGGCAGAAAAGGTAAGGTTATTGCTGCTTGCGTAGAAAAGGCCCTGTTAAAAATATTTTATGCTTGTGAGTCAGGTTACTTATTAATAAGCAGAAGTAACAAGTAGAGCAGAGATGATGAAATTTAGATAATCCTAACATTCTTTTTGACAGGAAAAAAAAATCCATTTTTAAACAGACCTTTGCAAGTACACAACGTATTTTTACAGCCAAGATACATTATTTTCAGTTATTTGCTTTCTCCTTCTAGCCTGCCAACAGTCCTTCATTTACTGTGCTTTGATTTCCTGTTTGACAAGGGCAAATCCATTTCATATCTTTTAAGGCTGCACTTGTTTTTGAAAGGGAACAGCTTCTGTATTGTACAAAATTGAAGTTTTATATCTTTTCATGTTTCTTAGAAAGTTTGGAGGAAAAGGGAATTTTTCTTTATCCAGTTTTTCCCCGTTTTCTTTCCATTCATATTTTTCTTACTACTACTATCAAACCCCAATCTTCCACTCTCTAAACTCTCACCATCTATTCAGCCTAACCATAGACCATGCTGGCTAGGCATAATAGGACTGCCTTATAAAAATGTCATTATGGAATACTCTAAATACACTCAGGGAGATGTAGATATTTAGACAGACACGTGTATACACACACACAGAGAGAGAGAGAGAGAGAGAGAGAGAGAGAGAGAGAGAGAGAGAGAGAGAGAGAGAGAGAGAGATCTACTTTTAATTCTCCTATGGCTTCAAAAATTAGATATAATAGCCTGGCATCTTACATTACTTTATTCATCCTTTTAATCATCTCCATTTTAATTTTACTGATATATGTGTTACTATACTATAGTTATCTCATTAAAAGTTTAATCCAAAGCATGCTTATTCAAAGTTAATATCTACTATTTATAGCAATTTTGTTTGCTAAAAATATAATTGTTCTCCCTAATGTATCTGAGGCCAATCCCTCTGTATTATAATTAAATCTACTTACAAGTTAGAGAATTGGACTTAGATGTGATCATGGCTACAATAGATTTAAGGCAATATTCCAGATTGTAAATTTCAAATCACAAAATTCTTCATCCAGCTACCAAGGTATTAGACTATAATATTGTTGGTATCTCAGAATCAATAAGATAATTTATAATTAGCTAAGGACCCACTGATTTCCATGAGTTTTATTTTGAGCTTGACTAAGTTTATATCCATTCCAATGTGCTAAATACAAAAGCTCAGAAATAGCATTTTGTTACCATTTTCCTGAAGGCAGCACTGCTGATGAGAAGAATGCTAAAGACTGATTTTGAAAGTGGCATGATCCTTAGTAACTTTCACAGTATTCAAAAGAATCAGGCTTGAACTCAATTTGGTAAGGAGAGTAGGGAAATGTAACCTGCCCGTGACTTATAAATTGTTTAGCAATTTAAAAGATAAGAGATGCTGAACTCTTTTAGCATCAACATTCAGCATCTTGCATGTGTGCTATTTCTAATAATATTTCAAGTTAGCTAATTATGCGATTAGATTAAAATAGAGTACACTTTCCTGAAAACAGTCTGGGGTAAATCTAGATAAGATCACCCTAGAAAAAAAAAATCAGTCTTCCATCATGAGGCTTTGTAAAAATGTTGGATTTAATCTGTGAACAAATGGCAAAAAGTTGGCTGTCACTTGTGGAATTGGCATCTAACGCATTTGGGGGAGCCAAATTTAAGAAAAGATTGGTCTAGATCAAAATACAAAATGCAAAGCCACACTGTCATGCACATGGGCGTGCAGTCGGTTTTAAATGTGTTTATTCTTATTTAGGTGCCATTGTATTGATTGATGGAGGAAATTCCCTGATAAATATTATAAAATGTTTTGCCTTCATTAATATAACATGTATAAAATATTCCATTCTTAATAATGTTTTGCTTTACTATCAACTAATAGCAAATTCAGCAGTAATTCAGAGTAAAATTCAGAGTAAAAGAAGCAAGAGAGAAATTAAGCCTTGAAACCTGTCCCTGCCCTTATTCTTGGGGAAGCAGTTTGTTCCTTTATGGTGCTTATTTCAATGCAGGAATTTTTAAAGGATTTTCATTCACTGTACATGACTTCCTCCTACAAAACCTGTAATGAATATTATTGTAGATTCTATAGTAAAAATACATTGAATTAAAAAAACCCTGACTTTTACATTCTTTTTGAAAGTGTATACAAGCTTCTCTACATAGCTTACAAGTGGTAAATGTCAAAGTACATTTATCTAGACTGTAAATATCTAGTTTTTCCTGTATTTTGTAGCTGCTATTGAACAATTATTCAGATTTTTGCAGCTCTTAGTATATATCATACTAAGGCAAGGTTTGCTTTTAGATTAGTATAACTAGTGAACTCAACATTTAATAAATGATTAAGGAAACTTAATTTTGGAGTGAATCTCAGCTTAGAGTGATGTTTGAATCCAATCTGTAGTTCAAGTGTAACACTCACTAGTTGTGAATACTCTTTTCAGCATTCAAGCCCTATTCCCCAATAGGCACAACACAAGAGGAAAGGAAAGGAAAGGAAAGGAAGGAAGGAAGGAAGGAAGGAAGGAAGGAAGGAGGGAGGGAGGGAGGGAGGGAGGGAGGAGGGAGGGAGGGAAGGAAGGAAGGAAGGAGATCATACTTGGAAAGAAATTCATTAAGTTCAGCAGTGCTCAGCATCGAAGAAGCACATATAGGCTTGTGTTGTAAATTTGCCTAAGTAGTCAGTTCCTCACTAAATAGAGAAATTCTACACCAGTGCATGACATTTAATGCATCTTTTCTTTCTTATGTTTTGCTATTATTGTTTTTTTCTTGTTTTTTTTCTTGCTTGCATTCCAAGACTGTTTTTTTCTCGCTCCTTAGATTTAACAATGGAAAAATATATAGTCTCCATCCTGATTTTGGTTCTTGCTGTCTTGAATACCCTGGCTAAAGAAACTACAACTAAAGATGAAAGAAAAGACCCAAAAGAACCCAAAGAGATCCACCCTAAACTTCCACAGACTCTGTCAAGGGGTAAAACCGTGGTAGCTGAACTTGGTGGAAAGCTGTGTATTTTATGCTGATCATCTTCTCAGTTGTTAATCAGGCCTGCTTATTTTTAGGAAGTGATTACTGGAATTATCCCAGTGATTTTCCTTCAAATAATTTTCAATTGAAATAATTTTAAAATCAATTTTTAAAAGCCTAGTATTCTTAACAAATGTTTGACCAGTTTATAACATTGTTTCTCAACCTCAGCAACTTTAAAATGTGTGGACTTCAATTCCCAGAATTCCCTAGCCTATATATCTTAAAGTTGCTGAAGTTGAGAAACACTGATCTACAACATGGAAAGAATCTTATGTCTCAGTGTGGACAATGTAAAATGGAAATAAAGCTATTATAAGGATCTGGTGATTTAGGAATATGATCTGAGGAATATATAGATATTTATACATACTATTTGAAAGTAAGTTCTGTTATGTTTAATGAGGTTTTAATTAATTGAATAATTTGCTATGTTGGCTAGAACTGGCAGGAACTGGGGCATGTGATCAAAGGGCACATGCCTAATCTTGACAACTTTAAGATATGTCAATTCCCAGAATGCCAAAGAAAAGTAGATATTGCACAAACAGTATCCTTTTAAAAAATGTATTGAAGTATTAATCATTAATCAGTCTTGGGAGGGAGTTAACAGCCTTTACAGATGATAATTTTTAGAACTTATAATTCACTCTATGTTTATCAGCTTCTGAATTCATATTAATAAATGAATTCAAAAAAATGCTTGCTGTTAATCCATATAATCAAAAATAGTTCCTTAAAACACAGGGGAATGCTTGGATTAAGAAGTGCATTGTGTGATAGATCTACTACAATATTTGTTCAGATTTGAATGAAGTTATATATTTAAGACTTCTTCAACAATGACATATTTAAACTAAATTCCATTTGTCATTTATCTTCAGGCTGGGGTGATAAACAAATCTGGACTCAGACTTATGAAGAAGCTCTTTTTAAATCCAAAACAAGGTAAAATGTTCCTTTCTGCAAGTGCTTTTCATTGTTTTATGAAAAATTATTTGACTTCCAGTATGAGACATTAATAAAATATTTCTTTTAGCATATTTCAATTAATGATACTGTGCATTACCATTATATCACTCTCTCTTTCTTCGTTTACTGTCTTTCAATCTTATGAAAAAGAGCTGCTTTCATTTTTTCCACCCGGAAAGATAACAACCATTTAGGGAAATTCTTATGGGTGGGT
The DNA here is from genome assembly GCF_001527695.2 of Protobothrops mucrosquamatus. Lineage (NCBI taxonomy): Eukaryota > Metazoa > Chordata > Lepidosauria > Squamata > Viperidae > Protobothrops > Protobothrops mucrosquamatus. Next base: position 551,579 of record NW_015386406.1, on the reverse strand, counting down.
TGTCGTATGATCTTGCCCTAACCTTTCTTTCTTCCACAATAAAATCACCATTACACCAGTCTTCAGTTTTCTGGAGTTTCTGCATTTCAGTTAAATCCAATAAAAATTACATGATGAGGAAATTCCTCTTGGAATTTGGAGCTTCTATGGCTTGCAAAGAAACAGGAAACAGACTTCACAGTAATAGACAGAAGTGATTAAATAGCACTACAGAACTTGCCACTTCTTTTAAAGTAAAGTCATCTCACAAAACCACAAAAGAAATGCTAAAGAAATTCTAAAGCATTCTGGGAATAAGATAGAAATGCAGAAACATCTTTTGCAGGAGAAGAAATTTAGGAAAACATTATTTCAGCATTATGTTGATTAAAAATTAAGCACAGACTTGAGAGAGATATAGATCCCTTCCAGATACATTCTAATTTTCATCTCCCCCAATCACCATAATCCATTGGCTATGCTAATTGCACTGAGTGAAATCGTAGGCCAATACAATGGGGTGTGCTTAGTTTGGAAAATTTAGCTAACTGAAATTCTATTATGGACCTTTTTTTTTCCCCCAGCAATAAGCCTATAATGATCATCCACCACTTAGAAGAGTGCCCTCATAGTCAAGGTACTGTTGTTTCTAACAAATGAAATGTTTATCCGACCTAGGAAAATTAATTACTTCCTTCTATCAGAAGGTGTTTTTTTTTAATGACCTGGAAAAGCAGCTTGTTTTAACTCAGTTATTAAAAAATGAAAGATATAATTAATTTGAATACAAGATTTTGTAGTAGCCATGGTCATAATTAGAAATGAAGTGTTATGATTTGTAAAAAACAATATTAATCCTGTTCATATATAAAAAAGAAAAAAAATCCAAGTTTTAAAATCCAAAGACAATTATTGTGATAGTTCTAAGTATTTTTTTCTTAAAATAATTTTTCATGCTTTATTTCTATAGTATCATACGTGTGTGATTTTGAGTCACTTTTTGACTGGACTAGTCCCTGCAGTTTTCTTTTCAAGATTTCAAAAGTGGTTTGCCATTGCCTACTTCCTAGGGCTGAGATGAGTGACTGGCCTAAGGTGACCCAGCTGGCTTTGTGCCTAATGCAGATCTAGAACTCACAGTCTTCCAATTTCTAGCCTGATGCCTAAACTATTATACCAAATTGATTTTCCTGTATAGTATTACTGTTTCATTTTACATTGAGATATACCAGTTATTAATATAATTTATGAGTTTGATCTGATTTGTACTATCAACAGACATATGATATTTGTTCTATTTTTTTAAATAGCTTTTATAATTGTTATTCTGTTTTAGCGCTGAAGAAGGCATTTGCTGAACACAAAGATATACAGAAATTGGCACCAAACTTTATTCTTCTCAATCTTATGGTATGTTTTCAGATGATGTTTGAATTATTATATCTGGATATTTATCTAATGGTATGTTAATCTATTTTACACAAAGCATTTTACCAAAATGAAAATGACCTGCAAATAATTTGAGAAAATGGAAGCTATTTAATTTAATTTAATTTAATTTAATTTAATTTAATAATTTAATTTATATACCGCCCTTCTCCCGTAGGACTCAGGGCGGTGCACAGCATATTAAAACAGACAAACAAAATACATCAAAGAACAAAAAACCCCCATAAAACCAAATTAAAAGCCAAATATTCGAAGCTGTGTGTCAATTAAAATTTTCTTAAAATCA